>NC_080379.1:127367850-127536065 GCF_014773155.1 Arachis stenosperma
CAATGATATACATAGTATCACTATCTTATCTTCTATGTTATTTTCGTTCATCATCATATACATTTGAGTCTGCCTGACTAAGATTTACAAGATGACCATAGCTTGCTTCAATGCTAACAATCTCCGTGGGATCGACCCTTACTCACGTAAGGTATTACTTGGACGACCCAGTGCACTTGCTGGTTAGTTGTGCGAAGTTGTGTAATGCCATGAATTGAACCACCAAGTTTTTGGAGTTCATGACCAGGGATTATGAGAGTTGTGATAAGTATTGTTCACAATTTCGCGCACCAAGTTTTTGGCGCCGTTGCCGGGGATTGTTCAAGTTTTGAGCAAGCTTTTGGTAACAATGCCTGGGATTGTTCTAGTTTGGACAACTGACGGTTCATCTTGTTGCTTAGATTAGGTATTTATTTTTTTCGAAATTCTTGAAGATGAATTCTAGAGTTTCATGATGATTTGTTGAAATCTGGCTGGCTGAGAAGCCATGTCTAATCTGATTGGACCGAGGTTTCAACTTATCACCACAAGAGCTTGTTGATTCTCATCAATTTTGCCCTTGGAGCAGTGATCTGCTAAGATTTGGCTGACCTTTGGTCATGTCTAGTGTTTTAGACCGAAGCTTTCCTTGAAAGCTTGGCTGGCTGTGAAGTCATGTCTAATTCCTGGACCGGAGTCTTAGACTAGCATTGCACTGATTCCTGGAATTCTCATCAAGGATTTTGATACCTTTTCCCACTTAATTTTTGAAAAACACAAAAAAAATTTACAAAATCATAAAAACCAAAAATATTTGATGTTTCCTGCTTAAGTCTAGTGTCTCATCTTAAGTTTAGTGTCAATTGCATGCATTCATTCATGTGTCTTAAGGATCCTCAAGTAATTCTTGATGATTTTTGTGTTCTAATCTTTGAATTCTATTGACTTGAAGCATTTTGTGTGTCTCATATGCATTCTCATATTGTTAGTGTCAGTAGTATACAAACTGCTAAGTTTGGTGTCTTGCATGCATTGTTAATTGATTCCTTTTGCATTCTGATTATTAAAAGTCCAAAAATATTTTTAATTTGTGTCTTTTCAAGTCAATGATACAAAGAATCGAAGATTCAGAACATACTGCAGAGGAACTATACAGAAAAAGCTGAGCATTCAAAAATGCCCAGTGAAGAAGGCAGACTGGCGTTTAAACGCCAGCCAGGGCACCTGGTTGGGTGTTTAACGCCCAAAGAGTAGCATTTTGGGCGTTAAACGCCAGAATGTATACCATTCTGGGCGTTTAACGCCAGGATGGTGCTAGGGGGAAGATTCTGTTTTCAAAATCAATTTTTTTTCAAGTTTTCAAAGTTTTCAAAATCAATCTTTTCAAATCATATCTTTTCAATCAAATGTTTTCAAAATTAATTTCTTTCCTTTTTCAAAGATACTTACTAACAATTAATGATTTGATTGAACATCTCAAATTTGTTTGCCTTTTCTGTTGAGAAAGGTTTAATGTTTTAAATCATATCTTTTCTTGTTAGGCAAGTCATTTATTTTAAAATCAAATCTTTTTAAAATTGTTTTCAAATCATATCTTTTAAAATTGTTTTCACATCATATCTTCTCAATCACATCTTTTTAAAACCATAACTTTTCAATTAAATCTTTTTAACCACATCTTTTTCAAAATAGTTTTCAATCAATCTTTTTAATTTCTAATTTCAAAATCTTTTCAAAAAAACACTTGATTTCTTTTTCACTTTTAATTTTCGAAATTATCAATCAAATTTTCAAAATGTTTTCAAAATCTTTTAATGAATTTTCGAAATTCTCTTCCCTCCTTCCCACATCCTTCTATTTATGGAGTACCACTCCTTCTAAATGCACAATTCGAACTTTATCTAATTAAAGTTCGAATTCATCTTCTCCTTCTTCTTTCTATTTCTCTTTTCCTCTGACATTTCAAGGAATCTCTATACTGTGACATAGAGGACTCCACATTTTCTTGTTCTCTTCTCTTTCATATGAGCAGGAGCAGAGACAAAGGCATTCTTGTTGAAGCTGACCCTGAACCCGAGAGAACCTTGAAGAGAAAGCTAAGAGAAGCCAAGGCACAACTCTCTTTAGAGGACCTGACCGAATTCTTCAAGGAAGAAGAACACATGGCAGCCGAAAACAACAACAATGCCAACAATGCAAGGAAGGTGCTGGGTGACTTCACTGCACCTACTCCTGATTTTTATGGGAGAAGCATCTCTATCCCTGCCATTGGAGCAAACAACTTTGAGCTTAAGCCTCAATTAGTTTCTCTAATGCAACAGAATTGCAAGTTCCATGGACTTCCAATGGAAGATCCTCATCAGTTCTTAGCTAAATTCTTGCAAATCTGTGACACAGTCAAGACTAATGGGGTTAACCCTGAGGTCTATAGACTGATGCTATTCCCTTTTGCCGTAAGAGACAGAGCTAGAATATGGTTGGACTCTCAACCTAAAGAAAGCCTGGACTCTTGGGAAAAGCTAGTCAATGCCTTCTTGGCAAAGTTCTTTCCACCACAAAGATGGAGTAAGCTTAGAGTGGAAGTCCAAACCTTCAGACAGAAGGATGGAGAATCCCTCTATGAAGCTTGGGAAAGATACAAACAATTAATCAGAAGATGTCCCTCAGACATGCTTTCTGAATGGAGCATCATAGGTATTTTCTATGATGGTCTCTCTGAACTATCCAAGATGTCTTTGGATAGCTCTGCTGGAGGATCTCTTCATCTGAAGAAGACGCCTGCAGAAGCTCAAGAATTGATTGAAATGGTTGCAAATAACCAGTTCATGTACACTTCTGAAAGAAATCCTGTGAACAATGGGACTAGTCAGAAGAAAGGAGTTCTTGAGATTGACACTCTGAATGCCATATTGGCTCAGAACAAGATATTGACTCAACAAGTCAATTTGATTTCTCAAAGTCTGTCTGGAATGCAAAATGCACCAAGCAGTACTAAGGAAGCTTCATCTGAGGAAGAAGCCTATGATCCTGAGAACCCTTCAATGGAAGAGGTGAATTACCTAGGAGAACCCTATGGAAACACCTACAATTCTTCATGGAGAATTCACCCCAATTTCTCATGGAAGAATCAAGAGAGACCTCAACAAGGTTTCAATAACAATAATGGTGGAAGAAACAGGTTTAGCAATTGCAAGCCTTTTCCATCATCTCTCAGCAACAGACAGAGAGTTCTAAGCAGAATACTTCTGACTTAGCAACAATGGTCTCTGATCTAATAAAGACCACTCAAAGTTTCATGAATGAAACAAGGTCCTCCATCAGAAATTTAGAAGGACAAGGGGTCAGCTGAGCAAGAAAGTTACTGAACTCCCTCCTAGCACTCTCCCAAGTAATACAGAAGAAATCCAAAAGGAGAGTGCAAAGCCATAGACATGCCGAATATGGAGAGGAAAGAGAGGAGGAAGACGCCACTGAGGAAGACCTCAGTGGGCGTGCACCAATCTCCTCTGAGTTCCTCAATGAGGAACAATGGGAATCTGAGGCTCAAAATGAGACCATAGAGATTCCATTGGACTTACTACTGCCATTCATGAGCTCTGATGAGTATCTTCCTCTGAAGAGATGAGTATGTCACTGAAGAGCAAGTTGCTAAATACCTTGGAGCAATAATGAAACTGAATGACAAGTTATTTGGAAATGAGACTTGGGAGGAAGAACCACCTTTGCTCACCAAAGAACTGGATGACTTGTCTAGGCAGAAACTGCCTCAAAAGAGGCAGGATCCTGGGAAGTTTTCTATACCTTGTACCATAAGCACCATGACCTTCAAGAAGGCCTTGTGTGACTTAGGGTCAAGTGTAAACCTCATGCCCCTCTCTGTAATGGAGAAATTAGGGATCCTTGAGGTGCAAGCTGCAAGAATCTCATTAGAGATGGCAGACAATTCAAGAAAACAAGCTCATGGACTTGTAGAGAATGTTTTGGTGAAGATTGAGAACCATTACATCCCTACTGACTTCATAGTCCTAGAGACTGGGAAGTGCATGGATGAATCCATCATCCTTGGCAGACCCTTCCTAGCCACAGCAAAGGCTGTGATTGATGTTGATAGAGGAGAGTTGATCATTCAAGTGAATGAAGAATCCTTGGTGTTTAAGGCCCAAGGACATCCCTCTATCATCATGGAGAGGAAGCATGAAGAGCTTCTCTCAAAACAGAGCCAAGCAGAGCCCCCACAGTCAAACTCTAAGTTTGGTGTTGGGAGGCCACAACCAAACTCTAAGTTGGGTGTTGAACCCCCACATTCAACTCTAAGTTTGGTGTTGGGAGGTTCCAACACGGTTCTGAGCATTTCTGAGGCTCCATGAGAGTCCTCTGTCAAGCTAATGACATAAAGAAGCGCTTGTTGGGAGGAACCCAATGTTTTATGGTTAACTCTTTCTTTTGTTATTTTATCTTTTTTGTAGGTTGATGATCATAAGAAGTCACAAAAACAATGAAAAAAGCAAAAACAGAATGAAAACAGGAAGAAAAACAGCACACCCTGGAGAAGAAGAAGCTGGCGTTCAAACGCCAGTAATGCTAGCTGTTGGGCGTTTAACGCCCAGTCTGGCACCATTCTGGGCGTTTAACGCCAGAAAGGGGCACCAGACTGGCGTTAAACGCCAGTAAAGGGCAACAACCTGGCGTTAAACGCCAGGAATGGGCACCAGCCCGGCGTTTAACGCCAGAAATAGCTCAAACGTGATTTTGAGCAACATTTGGTGCAGGATGACTTTTCCTTGACACCACAGGATCTGTGGACCCCACAGGACCCCACCATCACTCTCTCTCTTCTTCCCCCATTCACCAATCACCTCAAACCTCTTCCCCAAAAACCCTTCACCTATCAAATCCCATCTTTCTTCACCACTCACATCCATCCTTCATAAATCCCCACCAACCTAAACACCCTTTCTTACCTTCTTGGCCGAACACACCACCTTCCCCCTCTTCCTCATTTCTTCTTCTTCTACTCTCTTCTTTCTTCTTTTGCTCGAGGACGAGCAAACATTTTATGTTTGGTGTGGTAAAAGCATTGCTTTTTCATAACCATTTATGGCATCCAAGGCCGGAGAAACCTCTAAAAAGAGGAAAGGGAAGGCAAAAGCTTCCACCTCCGAGTCATGGGAGATGGATAGATTCCTCTCAAGGGTGCATCAAGTCCACTTCTATGAAGTTGTGGCCTTGAAGAAGGTGATCCCCGAGGTCCCCTTTTCACTCAAAAAGGGTGAATATCCGGAGATCCGCCATGAGATCCGAAGAAGAGGTTGGAAAGTACTTACCAACCCCATTCAACAAGTCGGAATCTTGATGGTTCAAGAGTTCTATGCCAATGCATGGATCACCAAGAACCATGACCAAAGTGTGAACCCGAATCCAAAGAATTATCTCACTATGGTTCGGGGAAATACTTGGATTTTAGTCCGGAGAGTGTGAGGGTAGCGTTCAACTTGCCTATGATGCAAGGAGATGAGCATCCTTACACTAGAAGGGTCAACTTTGATCAAAGGTTGGACCAAGTCCTCACAACCATATGTGAAGAGGGCGCACAATGGAAGCAAGATTCAAGAGGCAAGCCGGTTCAATTAAGAAGGCATGACCTCAAACCCGTGGCTAGAGGATGGTTAGAGTTCATACAACGCTCAATCATCCCCACTAGCAACCGGTCCGAAGTTACCATAGACCGGGCCATCATGATCCATGGCATCATGATTGGAGAAGAAATAGAAGTTCATGAGGTTATAGCCCAAGAACTCTACAAGGTGGCGGACAAGACCTCCACTTGGCAAGGTTAGCCTTTCCTCACCTCATTGTCACCTCTGTTATTCAGTTGGAGTTGACATAGAGGGAGACATCACCATTGATGAGGATAAGCCCATTACCAAGAAAAGGATGGAGCACACAAGAGACCCCTCTCATCATGAGATCCCTGAGATGCCTCAAGGGATGCACTTTCCTCCACAAAACTATTGGGAGCAAGTAAACACCTCCCTAGGAGAATTGAGTTCCAACATGGGACAACTAAGGGTGGAGCATCAAGAACACTCCATTCTCCTCCATGAAATTAGAGAAGACCAAAGAATCATGAAGGAGGAGCAACAAAGACAAGGAAGAGACATTGAGGAGCTCAAGCACTCCATAGGATCTTCAAGAGCAAGAAAGAGCCGCCATCACTAAGGTGGACCCGTTCCTTGATTTCCTTGTTCTCTATTCTTCTGTTTTTCGATTTTTTATGCTTTATGTTATCCATGTTTGTGTCTTGTGATCATTAGTGTCTTAGTGTCTATGCCTTAAAGTTATGAATGTCCTATGAATCCATCACCTTTCTTGAATAAAAACGTGCTTAATTGAAAAGGAAAGAATGCATGAATTCTGAATTTTATAATAGTTAATTATTTTGATGTGGTGGCAAACACTTTTGTTCTCTGAATGTATGCTTGAACAGTGCATATGTCTTTTGAATTTGTGGTTCATGAATATTGGCTCTTGAAAGAATGATGAAAAAGGAGACATGTTACTGAGGATCTGAAAAATCATTAAAAATGATTCTTGAAGCAAAAAAAAAAAAAATTTCGAAAAAAAAAGAGAGAAAAAGAAAAAGAAAAAAAAAGAGAAAAAAAGAAAGAAATAAAGTTGTGATCCAAGGCAAATAAGAGTGTGCTTAAGAACCCTGGACACCTCTAATTGGGGACTTTAGCAAAGCTGAGTCACAATCTGAAAAGGTTCACCCAATTATGTGTCTGTGGCATGTATGTATCCGGTGGTAATACTGGAAGACAGAGTGCTTTGGGCCACAGCCAAGACTCAATAAATAGCTATGTTCAAGAATCATCATACTTTACTAGGAGAATCATTAACACTATCTGGATTCTAAGTTCCTAAGGAAGCCAATCATTCTGAATTACAAGGGATAGAGTGAGATGCCAAAACTATTCAGAGGCAAAAAGTTAAAAGCCCCGCTCATCTAATTAATACTGATCTTCATAGATGTTTTTGGGGTTCATTGCATATTCTCTTCTTTTTATCTTATTTGATCTTTAGTTGCTTGGGGACAAGCAACAATTTAAGTTTGGTGTTGTGATGAGCGGATAATTTGTATGCTTTTTGGCATTGTTTTTAGTATGTTTTTAGTAGTTTTAGTTGAGTTCTTAGTATATTTTTTATTAGTTTTTAGTTAAAATTCACTTTCTGGACTTACTATGAGTTTGTGTGTTTTTCTGTGATTTCAGGTATTTTCTGGCTGAAATTGAGGGACCTGAGCAAAAATCTGATCCAGAGACTCAAAAGGACTGCAGATGCTGTTGGATTCTGACCTCCCTGCACTCGAAGTGGATTTTCTGGAGCTACAAAAGCCCAATTGGCGCGCTCTCAACGGCATTGGAAAGTCGACATCCTGGGCTTTCCAGCAATATATAATAGTCCATACATTGCCCAAGATTTGATGGCCCAAACCGGCGTTCAAAGTCACCTCAAGAAATTCCAGCGTTAAACGCCGGAACTGGCACCTAATTGGGAGTTAAACGCCCAAACTGGCACTAAAGCTGGCGTTTAACTCCAAGGAGAGTCTCTACACGAAATTTCTTCATTGCTCAGCCCAAACACACACCAAGTGGGCCCGGAAGTGGATTTTTATGTCATTTACTCTTCTATGTACTAGTTTTCTATAAGTAGGACCTTTTACTATTGTATTTTCATCTTTGGATTATTTTTAGATCCTTTGATCATCTTTGGACATCTAGTTCTTAGATCATTTGGGGGCTGGCCTCACGGCCATGCCTAGACCTTGTTCTTATGTATTTTCAACGGTGGAGTTTTCTACACACCATAGATTAAGGTGTGGAGCTCTGCTGTACCTCGAGTATTAATGCAATTACTATTTGTTCTTCCATTCAATTCCGCTTGTTCTTTATCCAAGATATCACTTGTTCTTCAACTTGATGAAGGTGATGATTGACACTCATCATCATTCTCACCTATGAACAAGGTGACTGACAACCATTCTTGTTCTACAAGCATTCGAGGCTTGGTGAATATCTCTTGGATTTCTGATTGCATGATGCATGGTTGATCGCCTGACAACCGAGTGCTCGCCTGACAAACGAGCCAGCCATTCCGTGAGATCAGAGTCTTCGTGGTATAGGCAAGAACTGATGGCGGCATTCAAGAGAATCCGGAAGGTCTAACCTTGTCTGTGGTATTCTGAGTAGGATTCAATGATTGAATGACTGTGACGTGCTTCAAACCTGTAACCTACTGGGCGTTAGTGACAGACGCAAAAGAGTGATTCTATTCCGGTAGGGGAGGGAACCAAACCGGTGATTGGCAGCACTGTGACAGAGTGCGTGCATTAGCTTTCACTGCGCGGATGGGAGGTAGCTGCTGACAACAGTGAAACCCTACACGAGCTTGCCATGGAAAGGAGTAAGAAAGGATTGGATGAAGGCAGTAGGAAAGCAGAGAGACGGAAGGGAAGGCATCTTCTTACGCTTGTCTGAAGCTCTTACACCAATGATATACATAAGTATCACTATCTTTATCTTCTATGTTATTTTCGTTCATCATCATATACATTTGAGTCTGCCTGACTAAGATTTACAAGATGACCATAGCTTGCTTCAATGCTAACAATCTCCGTGGGATCGACCCTTACTCACGTAAGGTATTACTTGGACGACCCAGTGCACTTGCTGGTTAGTTGTGCGAAGTTGTGTAATGCCATGGAATTGAACCACCAAGTTTTTGGAGTTCATGACCAGGGATTATGAGAGTTGTGAAAAGTATTGTTCACAATTTCGCGCACCAAGCCTCACAGATGTTCAGAGCAATGTTGGAACCTATCCAACACCAAACTTAGAGTTTGGTTGTGACCTCCCAACACCAAACTTAGAGTTTGACTGTGGAGGATCTATTTGACTCTGTTTTGAGAGAAGCTCTTCATGCTTCCACTCCATGGTTACAGAAGGAGAACCTTGAGTCTTATAGTTTGCATTGTCTGTAAGCCACGGAGCTTCCTGAATAGCAAATAATTGCTCATCCGGAAAGGCTTCAGAGATCTCAGTAGGGGGGAGAGATGCTCCTGCTACTGGTTCTATCCGGGACAGGTGATCAGCTACTTGATTCTCTGTCCCTTTTCTGTCTCTTATTTCTATATCAAACTCCTGCAGAAGCAACACCCATCTTATGAGCCTGGGTTTTGAATCCTGCTTTGTGAGTAGATATTTAAGAGCAGCATGGTCAGTGTACACAATCACTTTTGATCCTACTAAATAAGATCTGAACTTGTCAAGGGCATAAACCACTGCAAGTAACTCCTTTTCCGTGGTTGTGTAGTTCTTCTGTGCATCATTTAGAATACGGCTGCCGTAATAAATGACGTGCAGAAGCTTACCATGCCTTTGTCCCAAAACTGCACCAATGGCATGGTCACTGGCATCACACATTAGTTCAAATGGTAATGTCCAGTTTGGTGCAGAGATGACTGGTGCTGTGACCAGCTTAGCTTTCAGAGTCTCAAACGCCTGCAGACACTCATTATCAAAGATAAATGGAGTGTCAGCAGCTAGCAGATTACTCAGAGGTTTGGCAATTTTTGAAAAATCCTTTATAAACCTTCTGTAGAATCCTGCATGCCCCAGAAAGCTTCTGATTGCCTTAACATTGGCAGGTGGTGGTAATTTTTCAATTACCTCCACCTTAGCTTGATCCACCTCTATTCCTTTGTTCGAAATTTTATGCCCAAGGACAATTCCTTCAGTCACCATGAAGTGACATTTTTCCCAATTTAAAACTAGGTTGGTCTCTTGGCATCTTTTCAGAACAAGTGCTAGATGGTTAAGGCAGGAGCTGAATGAGTCTCCAAATACTGAAAAGTCATCCATGAAGACTTCCAGAAATTTCTCTACCATATCTGAGAAGATAGAGAGCATGCACCTTTGAAAGGTTGCAGGTGCATTGCACAGACCAAAAGGCATCCTTCTGTAGGCAAATACTCCAGAAGGACATGTAAATGCTGTTTTCTCTTGGTCCTGAGGATCTACTGCAATTGGTTGTAACCTGAGTAGCCGTCCAAAAAGCAGTAGTATTCATGACCTGCCAGTCTCTCTAGCATCTGGTCTATGAATGGTAAAGGAAAATGATCCTTTCTGGTGACTGTATTGAGCCTTCTGTAATCAATACACATGCGCCACCCTGTAACTGTTCTTGTAGGAACCAGTTCATTCTTTTCATTATGAACTACTGTCATGCCTCCCTTCTTAGGGACAACGTGGACAGGGCTCACCCAGGGGCTATCAGAAATAGGATAAATAATCCCAGCCTCTAGTAACTTAGTGACCTCTTTCTGCACCACCTCCTTCATGGCTGGATTTAGCCGCCTTTGTGGTTGAACCACTGGCTTAGCATCATCCTCCAATAGGATCTTGTGCATGCATCTTGCTGGGCTGATGCCCTTAAGATCACTTATGGACCACCCAAGAGCTGTCTTGTGTGTCCTTAGCACTTGAATTAGTGCTTCCTCTTCCTGTGGATTTAAAGCAGAGCTTATGATCACTGGAAAAGTATCACCTTCTCCCAAAAATGCATATTTCAGGGATGGTGGTAGTGGTTTGAGCTCTGGTTTAGGAGGCTTATCTTCTTCCTGAGGAATTTTCAGAATTTCTTTTATTTCCTTTAGTTCCTCCAGATCAGGCTGAACATCTTTAAAGATGTCATTGGTGGACGAAATTGTGATCACATGTTATTTGTTTATAAAGGATGTTTACTCTTAGGGCACTGTTTATTTTCTTCACAACTCCGTTCAACTAACCAGCAAGTGTACTGGGTCGTCCAAGTAATAACCTTACGTGAGTAAGGGTCGAATCCACAGAGATTGTTGGTATGAAGCAAGCTATGGTCACCTTGTAAATCTCAGTCAGGCGAATTAAACATTGTTTATGATTTTGGAAATATAAAATAAAAAGAAAATACATAATAAAAGGGATAGAAATACTTATGCAGATTCATTGGTGGAAATTTCAGATAAGCGGAATGGAGATGCTGTAGAGCTCTCGGACGCCTGCTATCCCACTGCTTCTACTCAGTCCTTCTTACTCCTTTCCATGGCAAGCTTTGTATAGGGGTTCACCATCAACTGTGGCTACTTTCATCCTCACGGGGAAATATCCTATGCGGCTGTCACTCGCACAGCTAACCAGTCTGGAGGCATCACCCATGGTTGATAGCTACATCCCATCCTCGCAGTGAAAGCTAATGCTCACGCACTCTGTCACAGTACGGCCAATCACCGGTTGGTTCCCTCCCCTACTGGAATAGAATCCCTCTTTTGCGTCTGTCACCAACGCCCAGCAGGTTACAGGTTTGAAGCACGTCACAGTCATTCATTACCGAAATCCTACTCGGAACACCACAGACAAGGTTGGACTTTCCGGATTCCCAGGATCCTACTCGGAATACCACAGACAAGGTGAGACTTTCCGGATCCTCATAAATGCCGCCATCTATCTAGCTTATACCACGAAGATTCTGTTGGGGAATCTAAGAGATACACATTCAAGCCTTGTTGCATGTAGAACGGAAGTGGTTGTCAATGAGGGTTATCTAACTCATCACATTCATCATGTTCTTGGGTACGAATGAATATCTTGGAATAAGAATAAGATAGAGATTTGAATAAAAGAAAATAGAACTTCATTAATCTTTGAGGTACAGCAGAGCTCCACACCCTTAATCTATGGTGTGCAGAAACTCCACCGTTGAAAATACATAAGTGAAAGGTTCAGGCATGGCCGAATGGCCAGCCCTCTCCATGATCAAGTGACCGAATGATAAAAGACTTGAAGTGGTCAAAAGATGTCTAATACAATAGATAAATGTCCTATATATACTAGACTAGCTACTAGGGTTTACATGAGTAAGTAATTGATGCATAAATCTACTTCCGGGGCCCACTTGGTGTGTGCTTGGGCTGAGCTTGATCAATACACGAGCAGAGGCTTCTCTTGGAGTTGAACTCTGAGTTATGACGTGTTTTGGGCGTTCAACTCCGGATAATGACGTTTTTCTGGCGTTTAACTCCAGAAAGGAGCGTGTACTTGGCGTTCAACGCCAAGTTGCGTCGTCATTCTTCGAATAAAGTATGGACTATTATATATTGCTGGAAAGCCCTGGATGTCTACTTTCCAACGCCGTTGAGAGCGCGCCATTTGGAGGTCTGTAGCTCCAGAAAATCCATTTCGAGTGCAGGGAGGTCAGAATCCAACAGCATTAGCAGTCCTTTTGTCAGCCTTTTTCAGAGTTTTGCTCAAATCCCTCAATTTCAGTCAGAATTTACCTGAAATCATAGAAAAACACACAAACTCATAGTAAAGTCCAGAAATGTGAATTTAACATAAAAACTAAGGAAAACATCCCTAAAAGTAGCTCAAACTTACTAAAAACTATATAAAAACAATGCCAAAAAGCGTATAAATTATCCGCTCATCAGTCATCTAGCTCTGATTCAAGACTTTCAGTCATATTGACCTCCTCCACCAAAGAGTCAATAATATCAGTGCTCATGCAGTCATTTGATGTGTCTGGATGCTGCATAGCTTTGACAACATTCAACTTGAACTCATCCTCATTAACTCTCAGGGTTATTTCCCCTTTTTGTACATCAATGAGAGTTCGTCCAGTTGCTAGGAAAGGTCTTCCTAGAATAAGAGTTGCACTCTTGTGCTCCTCCATTTCCAGCACTACAAAGTCAGTTGGAAAGGCAAATGGCCCAACCTTGACAATCATGTCCTCAATTATGCCTGATGGATATTTAATGGAGCCATCAGCAAGTTGGAGGCATATCCGGGTTGGTTTGACTTCTCCAGTCAACCCAAGCTTTCTGATAGTGGATGCAAGTATTAGATTGATGCTTGCTCCAAGATCACATAGGGCTGTCTTGGTGCAAGCACCTTCTAATGTGCATGGTATCATAAAGCTTCCTGGATCTTGAAGCTTTTCTGGTAAGCTTTTCAGAATGACTGCACTGCATTCTTCAGTGAGAAACACTTTTTCAGTTTCTCTCCAATCCTTCTTATGACTTAAGATCTCTTTCATGAACTTAGCATAAGAAGGTATTTGCTCAAGTGCCTCTGCAAACGGAATCTTTATTTCAAGAGTCCTTAGATAGTCTGCAAAGCGGGGAAATTGCTTATCCTGTTCTGCTTGGCGGAGTTTCTGAGGATAAGGCATCCTGGCTTTATATTCTTCAACCTTGGTTGCTGCAGGTTTATTCCTTACAGAGGTGGTTGGAGAAGCCTTTTTAGAGGGGTTACTATCAGCACTCTCAGGTGTCTGATCTCCCCTTGGCGTCTGAACGCCAGGATTGGGTGGAAAATGGGCGTTTAATGCCAACTTTTCCCCCTTTTCTGGCGTTTGAACGCCAGAACTGAGCAAGGAATGGGCGTTTAACGCCAGCTTTCCTTCCCTTTCTGGCGTTTGAACGCCAATAACATTCCTCTTTGGGCTCTTACTGTCCTCAGAGGGATTTTGAACATTGGTTTGGTTATCCTCTGTCAATTGTTCCTTGTTTGGCTTTTTGCTCTTTTGAGCAGTGGTATTCAGTGTTCTCCCACTCCTCAGTTGAACTGCTTGACATTCTTCTGTTATCTGTTTAGATATTTGCTGTTTTGCTTGATTCAACTGCAGTTCTATGTTCTTGTTAGCAACCTTAGTATCATGGAGCATTTCTCTAAATTCTGCTAACTGTTCTGTCATCAGGAGCAATTGTTGATTAAGCTCATTCATCTGTTCTTGAGGATTAGGACCAGTGACTAATGCCATGACTTCCTCTTTTGGAACGAACTCATTGCTAGAATATAAGTATTGGTTTCTAGCAACAGTGTCTATAAGCTCTTGAGCTTCTTCAATTGTCTTCCTCATGTGTATAGATCCACCAGCTGAGTGGTCTAAAGACATCTGGGCTTTTTCTGTGAGCCCATAGTAGAAGATGTCTAACTGTACCCACTCTGAAAATATTTCAGAGGGGCATTTTCTAAGCATACCTCTATACCTCTCCCAGGCATTATAAAGGGATTTATTATCCTCTTGTTTAAAGCCTTGGATGTCCAGCCTTAGCTGTGTCATCCTCTTTGGAGGGTAAAAATGATTCAGGAATTTGTCTGACAACTGTTTCCATGTCTTTATGCTTGCTGTAGGTTGGTTATTCAACCACCTTTTAGCTTGATCTTTTACAGCAAATGGAAACAGTAATAGTCTGTAGACATCCTGATCTACCTCTTTATCATGTACTGTGTCAACAATTTGTAAGAACTGTGCCAGAAACTCAGTAGGTTCTTCCTGTGGAAGACCGGAATACTGGCAG
Source organism: Arachis stenosperma (assembly GCF_014773155.1). NCBI lineage: Eukaryota > Viridiplantae > Streptophyta > Magnoliopsida > Fabales > Fabaceae > Arachis > Arachis stenosperma. The sequence goes on from NC_080379.1 coordinate 127,382,225, forward strand.
TTTTGCTGCACTATGATAATGAGTTGAGGATTTAGCTCAAAGCTGCTTGCTTTGATGGGAGGTGTACAGATGCTACTCCCATATGCAGCTGTAATGGGGTTAGCATATGACCCCAGAGTCCTTTTGGACTGATCAATCCCTCTTAGGTCCATAATGGAAAAAAGGGAAATGATAATGATTGCAAATAGATAAATTTTGTTTTTTTTTTTGAATTAAACGAAAAAAATTAAAATAAAATAAAAGGAAATTAAAAAAAATTCGAAAATCAAAAAGAAAACAAAATCAAAGCAAATTGAGAACTGAATCAATTAGTTAATTAAAAAGATTTTGAAAAAGCAATTAGAAAGATATGATTGAAAAGTTTTATGAAAAAGATTTGATTTTTGAACAGAGGAAAGAGAAAAACCACAAAAAGACACCAAACTTAAAATTTTTAGAAAATCAAACACTAATTTTCGAAAATTTTAAAGGAAAACACAAAGAGGACACCAAACTTAGAATTTTTATGAATCAAAAAGGGACTAAGAACATGCAGAATCGAAAATTTTAAAAGAAAAACAAAAGCATGCAATTGACACCAAACTTAGAATATGAAACTAGACTCAACTAAAAGACTCTAAACCAATAAAAACAAAACAGTCCTAATCTAAGCAACAAGATAAGCCGTCAGTTGTCCAAACTCGAACAATCCCCGGCAACGGCGCCAAAAACTTGGTGCACGAAATTGCAATCACACTTTTGCAATCCCGCACAACTAACCAGCAAGTGCACTGGGTCGTCCAAGTAATACCTTGCGTGAGCAAGGGTCGATCCCACGGAGATTGTCGGCTTGAAGCAAGCTATGGTTATCTTGTAAATCTTAGTCAGGATATCAGAAATTATCAGGATTGATTGTGAAAAGCAAAAGAACATGAAATAGGTACTTGTTTTGCAGTAATGGAGAATAGGTTGAGGCTTTGGAGATGCTCCATCTTCTGAATCTCTGCTTTCCTACTGTCTTCTTCATCAAACACGCAAGGCTCCTTCCATGGCAAGCTGTATTTAGGGTTTCACCGTTGTCAGTGGCTACCTCCCATCCTCTCAGTGAAAACATTCCTATGCTCTGTCACAGCATGGCTAATCATCTGTCGGTTCTCGGTCAGGCCGGAATAGAATCCATTGATTCTTTTGCGTCTGTCACTAACGCCCCGCCTGCTAGGAGTTTGAAGCACGTCACAGTCATTCAATCATTGAATCCTACTCAGAATACCACAGACAAGGTTTAGACCTTCCGGATTCTCTTGAATGCCGCCATCAGTTCTAGCTTATACCACGAAGATTCTGGTTAAGGAATCGAAGAGATATCTACTCAATCTAAAGTAGAACAGGGGTGGTTGTCAGGCACATGTTCATAGTTGAGAATGATGATGAGTGTCACGGATCATCACATTCATCCGGGTTAAGAGCAAGTGATATCTTAGAATGGAAGCAAGCATGATTGAATAAGAAACAGTAGTAATTGCATTAATCCATCAAGACACAGCAGAGCTCCTCACCCCCAACCATGGGGTTTAGAGACTCATGCCGTGGAAGGTATACAATGAAATGTGTAAAAATGTCATGAGGTACAGATACAATGTCAAAAGATCCTATTAATAGTAAACTAGTAACCTAGGGTGTACAGAAATGAGTAAATGACGTAAAAATCCACTTCCGGGCCCACTTGGTGTGTGCTTGGGCTGAGCAATGAAGCATTTTCGTGTAGAGACCTTTTCTGGAGTTAAACGCCAGCTTTTATGCCAGTTTGGGCGTTTAACTCCAAGTTTTATGCCAGTTCCAGCGTTAAACGCTGGAAATTCTGAGGCTGATTTGCCACGCCGGTTTGGGCCATCAAATCTCGGGCAAAGTATGGACTATTATACATTGCTGGAAAGCCCAGGTTGTCTACTTTCCAATGCCGTTGAGAGCGCGCCAATTGGACTTCTGTAGCTCCAGAAAATCCACTTCGACTGCAGGGAGGTCAGAATCCAACAGCATCTGCAGTCCTTTTCAGTCTCTGAATCAGATTTTTGCTCAGGACCCTCAATTTCAGCCAGAAAATACCTGAAATCACAGAAAAACACACAAACTCATAGTAAAGTCCAGAAAAGTGAATTTTAACTAAAAACTAATAAAAATATACTAAAAACTAACTAGATCATACTAAAAACATACTAAAAGCAATGCCAAAAAGCGTATAAATTATCCGCTCATCACAACACCAAACTTAAATTGTTGCTTGTCCCCAAGCAACTGAAAATCAAAATAGAAAAAAAGAAGAGAATATACTATAGACTCCAAAATATCAAAGAAACTTAGCTCCAAATTAGATGAGCGGGACTAGTAGCTTTTTGCCTCCGAACAGTTTTGGCATCTCACTTTATCCTTTGAAATTCAGAATGATTGGCTTCTTTAGGAACTCAGAATCCAGATAGTGTTATTGATTCTCCTAGTTAAGTATGATGATTCTTGAACACAGCTACTTTATGAGTCTTGGCCGTGGCCCAAAGCACTCTGTCTTCCAGTATTACCACCGGATACATACATGCCACAGACACATAATTGGGTGAACCTTTTCAGATTGTGACTCAGCTTTGCTAGAGTCCCCAATTAGAGGTGTCCAGGGTTCTTAAGCATAGATTGAAATAGAATAGTGATATTATTAATCAGCAGAGCTCCTAACTTAACCTAGGAGGTTAGTGACTCATACTATACATAGAATAGTGTTCGAATGTAAGATATGCCAGAGAGAGATATCCTAAACATGGTTGATCTTCTCCTATATATACTAATCCAATAACTAAGAAGTTGATGAGCGGATATTTTATACGCTTTTTGGGGGTAATTTCATGTAGATTTTAGTATGTTTTAATTGGTTTTTAGTAGAATATTATTGGTTTTTAGGCAAAAATTATATTTCTGGACTTTACTATGAGTTTGTGTGTTTTTCTGTGATTTCAGGTATTTTCTGGCTGAAATTGAAGGAGCTGAGCAAAAATCTGAGTTAGGCTGAAAAAGGACTGCTGATGCTGTTGGATTCTGACCTCCCTGCACTCGAAATGGATTTTTTGGAGCTACAGAAGTCCAATTGGCGCGCTCTCAACGGCGTTGGAAAGTAGACATCTAGAGCTTTCCAGCAATATATAATAGTTCATACTTTGCGCGAAGATAGACGACGTAACTTGGCGTTGAACGCCAAGTACATGCTGTTGTCTGGAGTTAAACGCCAGAAACACGTCATGATCCGGAGTTGAACGCCCAAAACACGTTATAACTTGGAGTTCAACTCCAAGAAAAGCCTCAGTTCGTGGATAGCTTTATTCTCAGCCCTAGCACACACCAAGTGGGCCCCAGAAGTGGATTTCTGCACCAATTATCTTAGTTTACTCATTTTTTGTAAACCTAGGTTACTAGTTTACTATTTAAACAACTTTTATAGATTTATTTTGTACCTCATGACATTTTTCAGATCTGAATTACATACTTTTTGACGGCATGAGTCTCTAAACTCCATTGTTGGGGGTAAGGAGCTCTGCAGCGTCTCGATGAATTAATACAATTCCTTATTTTCCATTCAAACACGCTTGTTCTTATCTAAGATGTTCATTCGCGCTTAATTATGGAGAAGGTGATGATCCGTGTCACTCATCACCTTCCTCAATCCATGAACGTGTGCCTGACAACCACCTCCGTTCTACATCAGATTGAATGAGTATCTCTTAGATTCATTACTCAGAATCTTCGTGGTATAAGCCGGATTGATGGCGGCATTCATGAGAATCCGGAAAGTCTAAACCTTGTCTGTGGTATTTTGAGTAGGATTCTGGGATTGAATGACTGTGACGAGCTTCAAACTCCTGAAGGCTGGGCGTTAGTGACAAACGCAAAAGAATCAATGGATTCTATTCCAACCTGATTGAGAACCGACAGATGATTAGCCGTGCTGTGACAGAGCATAGGAACGTTTTCACTGAGAGGATGGGAAGTAGCCATTGACAACGGTGACACCCTACATAGAGCTTGCCATGGAAGGGACTTTGCGTGTGGAAAAGGATTTCAAGGAAGAGTTGAAGTTCAGAGGACAAAGCATCTCCAAAACTCCAACATATTTCTCATTACTGCACAACAAGTAACGATTTTATTCTCTTTTATTTTTCCAATCTAATAATTCCAACTGATAATTTTAATTAATATCCTGACTAAGATTAATAAAATAAACATAGCTTGCTTCAAACCAATAATCTCCGTGGGATCGACCCTTACTCATGTAAGGTATTACTTGGACGACCCAGTGCACTTGTTGGTTAGTTGTACGGATTGCAAATTCGTGCACCAGAAGTACATGAATTATGATAGAATAGACTATAGGTGCGAAATCCATCCTTGGGCCCACTTGAGTTGAGTGTTTGGAATGAGCTAAAGGTGTCTCCACGTGTGGTACTCCCTCTTGGGCATTGAACTCTGGCTTTGGACTCCTTTTTGGGCGTTGGACGCCAACTGCTCTCTTTTGTGCGTCCAACGCTCGGAAGAGGGTAGGTGGCTGGCATTGAACGCCAGTTTTAGGCCTTCATCTCCAGAGCAAAGTATAGACTATGATATATTTCTGGAAAGTCCTGAATGTTAGCTTTCCATAGCCATTAAGAATGTGCTATTGAGACTTATATAGCTTCAGAAATGCTCCTTTGAATGCACAAAGGTCAGATCCTTACAGCATCTGCAGTCCTTCATCTGTCTCTGAATCATACTTTTGCAAAAGGTCCTTAATTTCAGCCAGAATTTACCTGAAATCATCATAAAACACACAAACTCAAAGTAGAATCCAAAAATATGAATTTTTCACTAAAACCTATTAAAATATAATAAAACTTAAACAAAACATAATGAAAACTATATGAAAATGATGCCAAAAAGCGTATAATATATCCGCTCATCAGATTACTAAAAAAAGAAACAACAATTTAAATCAAACCTAAGAAGTTTTTATAGTTGCACGACAAATTGGTAGAATTTTTGTCCTTCGACATGGTCGAACTCGAAACTGCGAAAACAATGAAAAAAAGAAAAGGATTATGTGAGCTTTTTCAATTGATTAGACAGAGAGAGAGAGAGAGAGAGAGAGATGTATACTAGAACTAGTTTTGTTATTTAAAAAATTCAACTAAATTAACCAAGTAATATGTAAAATCAATTTGCAAGCCTTCAAGGACGGTGACGGAGGAAGAGACGCCTGAGGACCGAGGCTCAGGCGAGAGGATCGAGAGAAAGAGGTGAACGGCAGAGAATGGTCAATTCACCTGAGAGGACAGAGGACGGCACCATGGCAGAGCAGAGTAGAGATTTCAAAATGGCTGAGCAAATTAAATATTTTAGAACGGGGCGAACAGAAGAACATAGCAGAGCAGAACACAGTGTGAGCACGAGCAATGAGGAACACAACGACGGTGAGTAGAGAAGAGGGATTACAGTGCAAGGTAGAAAAGACAACAAGCGCAAGGTAGAGATGGCGTTGGAGGTGAAGAAAGTGGCCATGGCGCAACTTCTCTCTCTATCATCGTCTTCTCCTTTCTCTTCCTCCTCCTTCGACGACAGTTCTCTCTTCTTCTCTCTTCTCTTTCTTTTTCTCTCACCTTTTTTCCAGTGCAACGTAGAACCCTAATTTAGCCTTTGAGATTCTAATTTCACTATTCATGTTTTCGAGATTGCGCATCTGGCTACATATTGATCCTTCACTCGAATTCTAAAGTGACTCAATGATGGACTTACTAATGTGGCACAGCCATTACCACCTAAGAACTCATTGTAGACAGATGATGTAGGTAGTATTTTGTAATTCCCCAATTTAGTCCCTGTCTCCTTTATAAACCCTAAAAGCTCAATCTACTTCTTCTCATTCTGATTCTCTCCATCAACGTCTCGTTCTTCATTAGAGGAACTAGGAGCCAGTTGCTGGAAGCTTGAACCGGTCATTATTGACGGAGAACTAGACAAGAAGCACAATTCGAAGCAGGCATGGGCAGGTTCTGGAGTGGTGCGGTTGTGGTTATTGTCCTTTGCTTAGGTTGTCCCAATTATAATGTGAGTGAAGGTCACTTGTTTGTAATTCATTTTTTTGCGACATTAATTTGTGGAAGGTTGTTTACAGACAAGTGAAAAAAAATGGTGTGGCTTATTTGTCTGAGCAGATTGTATGCAAGAGAAGCTAATTGAAAAAACTGTTCCAGGAGATTATGATGGTGATAGAAAAATGAACTTTGCATAGCGGGTGGGCAAGATGGAAGCAGACATTAGAAATCTGAAATTCATGACTCAAGTTCTTGGGTTTGGGTTGTTGGTAGTTATTGTTTTTGTAGGAATGGTGTTGTTAAAGAGTTGAGAACATGGCAATGTAACATTATGTAATATAATGAATTAAAGTTTTTTTGGTATCATAATGGTTCTGTTATTGATGTTAGTGTTCTATAATGTAATATCATGTAAGATGAACAAATAGTACTAGTTAATAATTAATAGAAAAGTTTATTCAAACCATCTATAGTATTACTTAATCTAAATCAAAATATCGCAAAGCATTCATAGTTTTTACACAGTGCAGTCATAAGTATTTGACCATAGCAAGTAATATAACATGCTTGACTAAACTTAACAAAATGAACAATTTTTTATAGTGAGCATAGTCACAATTTGATTTACAAAAAGATGAACAGTTCGTAAAAGTAATATCCTAGTATCCAGTTTCACTTCTTCTGTTTAAATCTAGGAGCGGGTACAAACTTCAGAAAATTTCTGAATCATGAGGCAGTGGTTGAACTTATACCCTTCATTGAATCCAGTGCTGTAGAAGGGGTTGGTGGTGATGATCTTCTTCTAGAGGGTAATTTTGCAGGTGTTGTGGCTGGTTTAGCAATTGCTTCAGTGAACTACACAAAATACAAACAAGAAAGGAAAATCCAAACTCATCAGTCACTATCAAAGACCTTAAACCTTCTTCAAAGTTATTAGTGAAGAATTAATAAAATAGTTTATTAAAGAATTAATGTTAAATCTTTTGAGAGTCTTTAGGTTCAGAACAACTTAGCTGTGACAATTCAATCTCTGAAACTTGACTAGTTGGAACAGTAGTGGTTGTTGCAAGGATATTGTTTGTAACAGTAACAGTAGCAGTAGCTGTACCAGTAACAGTGATAGTTGCAGCGGCAGTAGCATTCTTAGAATCTTTAGCAGCCTCGGTAGCCTTTGCAGCTGTAGCAGCATTAGTTGCAGCTTGAGCAGCATCAAAACTCTCTTCTTTTCACACCCTCTCTTGGTATGACCCTTTTACAGACAGTACTTGTAGGTGAATTGTCTTAGCTATATTTTCATGGTTGCATCTAGCTTAGCTTTCTTGCTAGAACTGGTGCCTTCATCAGTATCCTTTCTCTTCTTTGTTTGAAGTTTTCCTGGCTTTCTCTTGATTGATGGTGTCAATGGCTTGTTATACTGACTTTACTCCCAGAAGGCTTGGCCAAGTAGAGGATTAATGTGGTACATGTATGTTTCTTTGTAAGACTCCATGGTTATCAATTTGTGGCAAAAGTCTTCTAGGTGCTTATTCACTCGGGCAAGTGCAACACAAGCATGAATGCATGGAATTCCTACAAATAATCATTTCCAGGCAGTTTAAAATTCAACTTTGTATAAGACAACATTAAGCTAGCTGAAAAAAAAACGGGTTGAAAAATACAACCTGTCAACATCCAAAACTGGCAAGTACACAATCTTTTTTCCAAGTCAACCACATGGTTGGTAGGACTCCCGTGAACCTCAAACTTCTCATAGACAGTATCTCCATCCCAGACAGAATGCCACTTCCTAGACTCCTTGTTTACCTTTTTAAGCCTACTTTTAATTACTGGTGGTAACAACCCCAAATGACTACAAGATAACCTCCATTTATCTTTGTTTTTTAAAAACCTTTCCCTGAAGCCTTGGGGGTGGAAGACCTCAAACAGTATCTCCTGGTCCTAGTGACTTTGTTTTGTGTGGGTGTGGGTTTGGGGACTGTCTTAGGCTTAGGCTCCATTTTCGAATTTACATTGATCTTCTTTGGTACTGCTTCTTTAGCTTGGGAAGTATAGGTTACTATGCTTAAACTCATCGGAGGTGCCTTCTTGGTAGTAGTTTTTGGAAGAGAGTTTATCACAGTCCTAGCATTCAACTTTGCTTGCTCTCCAAGATCCCTCACTTGGTCATCAAGGTGCACAATAACATCCTGCCCTTGTAGTATCTCAGGTTCTGAAATACCATGTTCAATGTAGACATCAACAATACCATTGTTCTTTCCTCCCTGAGGACACATCTCTCTCAACTCGTTATCAGAGTTTAAACTCCTTAAACCTATTTCCAAGCTCATTCCTGGCACATGCCACCAAACTTCCTTCATCTTCTCATACCCTAATTCTTTGCAATAATTTCTCAGGTAGAATACATCCAACCTATTCACATCAAGCTCACCCGAACAGTGCTTATTGTCATGATAATATGTCCACCTCCCATCCTTACCCTTCTCAAAATTTCCCCCATGATGAAATATTATATCTAACACTTTGGCGTCTATCTGCTACATAATAAAAGAACATATAAATTAAACACGCATGTAACACAAAAACAATAAATAACAAATACATAATGAATGATCAGAGATTGCCCGTGTTCTATTGAAAAGAAATAGAGCATCCAGTGGCAGTTGGAATATATCAACAACAAAAACCCTAACAACATATCGTTTCCAATAAAATCTTAATGCAACATATAAGAGTAACTTAAACAATCCCTCATCCGAAGAAGGAAAAATGATCCAATTTTTTTTTTTTTAAAAATTGACCATCAAGCTAGATTAAACAGTTTTCCACCCTTTGCTTCAATGGCTTCCTGGTGCATGATGCACGAAATTGCAATCACACTTTTGCAATTCCGTACAACTAACCAGCAAGTGCACTGGGTCGTCCAAGTAATACCTGACGTGAGTAAGGGTCGATCCCACGGAGATTGTCGGCTTGAAGCAAGCTATGGTTATCTTGTAACTCTTAGTCAGGATATCAATAATTCTCAGGTTTAATTGTGATGAGTAAAAGAACATGAAATAAATACTTGTTTTGTAGTAATGAGGAATAGGCTGAGGTTTTGGAGATGCTCTATCTTCTAAATCTCTGCTTTTCTACTGTCTTCTTCTTCTAGCACGCAAGGCTCCTTCCATGGCAAGCTGTATGTAGGGTTTCACCGTTGTCAATGGCTACCACCCATCCTCTCAGTGAAAATGTTCAACGCGCTCTGTCACAGCACGGCTATTCATCTGTCGGTTCTCAATCAGGTCGGAATAGAATCCAGTGATTCTTTTGCGTCTGTCACTAACGCCCAGCCTTCAGGAGTTTGAAGCTCGTCACAGTCATTCAATCCTTGAATCCTACTCAGAATACCACAGACAAGGTTTAGACCTTCCGGATTCTCTTGAATGCCGCCATCAATTCTAGCTTATACCATGAAGATTCTGATTAAAGAATCCAAGAGATATCTACTCAATCTAAGGTAGAACAGAGGTGGTTGTCAGGCACACGTTCATAGGTGAGAATGATGATGAGTGTCACGGATCATCACATTCATCAAGTTTAGGAACAAGTGATATCTTAGAATAGAAGCAAGTATGATTGAATAAAAAACAGTAGTAATTGCATTAATCCATCAAGACACAGTAGAGCTCCTCACCCCTAACCATGGGGTTTAGAGACTCATGCCGTAGAAGATACAATAAGAAACATGTAAAGTGTCATGAGGTCAAGATACAATGTCAAAAGGTCCTATTAATAGTGAACTAGTAACCTAGGGTATACAGAAATGAGTAAATAACGTAAAAATCCACTGCTTGGGCTGAGCATTGAAGCTTTCATGTGTAGAGACTTTTCCTGGAGTTAAACGCCAGCTTTTATGCCAGTTTGGGCGTTTAACTCCAATTTTTGTGCCAGTTCCGGCGTTAAACGCCGGAAATTCTGAAGCTGATTTGCAACGCCGGTTTAGGCCATCAAATCTCGAGTAAAGTATGAACTATTATACATTGCTGGAAATCCCAGGATGTCTACTTTCCAATGCAATTGAGAGCGTGCCAATTGAGCTTCTGTAGCTTCAGAAAATCCACTTCGAGTGCAGGGAGGTCAGAATCCAACAGCATCTGCAGTCCTTTTTCAGCCTCTGAATCAGATTTTTGCTCAGGTCCCTCAATTTAAGCCAGAAATTACCTGAAATCACAGAAAAACACACAAACTCATAGTAAAGCCTAGAAAAGTAAATTTTAAATAAAAACTAATAAAAACATACTAAAAACTAACTAAAATGTACTAAAAACATACTAAAAACAGTGCCAAAAAGCGTATAAATTATCCGCTCATCAGTGCACGAAATTGTGATCATCAACAATGGCTCCAATAACTTGGTAGTGCTCTCAAACGTGAATCACACTTAGTCACAACTCCGCACAACTAACCAGCAAGTACACTGGGTCGTCCATGTAATACCTTATGTGACTAAGGGTCGATCCCACGGAGATTGTTGGTATGAAGCAAGCTATGGTCATCTTATAAATCTCAGTCAGGCATATTATAAAAGATTATGGAATTTTCGAATAATAATAATAAATAAACAGAAAATAAAGATAAAGTTACTCATGTAAATCATTGGCGGAAATTTCAGATAAGTGTTTGGAGATGCTGTGTTCCTTTTGAATCTCTGCTTTCCTACTGTCTTCATCCAATCCTTCTTATTCTTTTCCATGGCAAGCTGTATGTAGGGCATCACTGTTGTCAATGGCTACATCCCATCCTCTCAGTGAAAAAGGTCCAAATGCTCTTGTCACAGCACGGCTAATCATCTATCAGTTCTGGATCATGTCGGAATAAGATCCCTTGATCCTTTTGCGTTTGTCATCACGCCCAACAATCGCGAGTTTGAAGCTCGTCACAGCCATTCAATCCCTGAATCCTACTCGGAATACCACAGACAAGGTTTAGACTTTCTGGATTCTCATGAATGTTGCCAACAATTCTAGCTTATACCACAAAGACTCTGATCTCACGGAATGGAATGCTCGGTTGTCAGGCAAGGGCAACCATGCGTCGTGCATCAGGAATCCAAGAGATACATACTCTAGCTTTTGCTTGTAGAATGGAAGTGGTTGTCAGGCACGCATTCATAGGGACGGATGATGATGAGTGTCACGGATCATCACATCCATCAGGTTGAAGTACGAGTAGCATCTTAGACAGAAATAAGATTGAATTTGAATAAAAGATAATAGTAATTGCATTAAAACTCGAGGTACAGTAGAGCTCCACACCCTTAATCTATGGTGTGTAGAAACTCCACCGTTGAAAATACATAAGTGATGAAGGTTCAGGCATGGCCGAATGGCCAGCCTCCAAAACGTGATCACAGGATCAAAAATACAATCCCAGATGTCTAATACAATAGTAAAATGTCCTATTTATACTAGACTAGCTACTAGGGTTTACAGAAGTAAGTAATTGATGCAGAAGTCCACTTCCGGGGACCACTTGGTGTGTGCTTGGGCTGAGCTTGAACTTTACACGTGCAGAGGCTTCTCTTGGAGTTGAACGCCAAGTTGTAACGTGTTTTTGGCATTCAACTCTGGTTCGTGACGTGTTTCTGGCGTTTGACTCCAGAATGCAGCGTAGAACTGGCGTTGAGCGCCAGTTTGCGTCATCTAATCCCGAATAAAGTATAGACTATTATATATTACTGGAAAGCTCTGGATGTCTGATTTCCAACGCCGTTGAGAGCGCGCCATTTGAAGTTCTATGGCTCCAGAAAATCTATTTCGAGTGCAAGAAGGTCAGAATCCAACAGCATCAGTAGTCCTTTGTCAGCCTCCTTATCAGAGTTTTGCTCATGTCCCTCAATTTCAGCCAGAAAATACCTGAAATCACAGAAAAACACACAAACTCATAGTAAAGTCCAAAAATGTGAATTTAGCATAAAAACTAATGAAAACATCCCTAAAAGTAACTATATCCTAGTAAAAACTACCTAAAAATAATGCCAAAAAGCGTATAAATTATCCGCTCATCACAACACCAAACTTAAATTGATGCTTGTCCCCAAGCAACTGAAAATCAATTAGGATAAAAAGAAGAGAATATACTATAAATTCCAAAATATCAATGAATATTAATTCTAATTAGATGAGCGGGACTTGTAGCTTTTTGCTTCTGAATAGTTTTGGCATCTCACTTTCTCCTTTGAAGTTTAGAATGATTGGCATCTATAGGAACTTAGGATTTCAGATAGTGTTATTAATTCTCCTAGTTAAGTTTGTTGATTCTTGAACACAGCTACTTTTATGAGTCTTGGCCGTGGCCCTAAGAACTTTGTTTTCCAGTATTACCACCGGATACATAAATGCCACAGACACATAGCTGGGTGAACCTTTTCAGATTGTGACTCAGCTTTGCTAAAGTCCTCAGTTAGAGGTGTCCAGAGCTCTTAAGCATACTCTTTTTGCTTTGGATCACGACTTTAACCACTCAGTCTCAAGCTTTTCACTTGGACCTGCATGCCACAAGCACATGGTTAGGGACAGATTGATTTAGCCGCTTAGGCCTGGATTTTATTTCCTTGGGCCCTCCTATTCATTGATGCTCAAAGCCTTGGATCCTTTTTACCCTTACCTTTTGGTTTTAAGGGCTATTGGCTTTTTCTGCTTTCTTTTTCTTTTTTTTTCGCCATTTTTTTTTCAAGCTTTTGCTTTTTCACTGCTTTTTTTTGCTTCAAGAATCAATTTTCATGATTTTTCAGATTGTCAATAACATTCTCTTTGTTCATCATTCTTTCAAGAGCCAACAATTTTAACATTCATAAACAACAAGATCAAAATTATACACTGTTCAAGCATTCATTCAGAAAACAAAAAGTATTGTCACCACATCAATATAATTAAACTAAATTCAAGGATAATTTCGAAATTCATGTACTTCTTATTCTTTTGAATTAGAAACATTTTTCATTTAAGAGAGGTGAAGGATTTATGGAATTATTCATAGCCTTAAGACATAGTTACTCAATACTAATGATCATGTAATAAAGACACAAACATAGACAAACATGAAGCATAAAAATCGAAAAACAGCAAATAAATAGACAAGGAGATTAAGGAATGAGTCCACCTTAGTGTGGGTGGCGTCTTCCTCTTGATGAACCAAAGGTGCTCATGAGCTCCTCTATGTCTCTTCCTTTCCTCTGTTGCTTGATCCCTAGTGATTTTGGTGCTCCTATCCTTAGTTGCTCCCAATAATTGTGTGGAGAAAAATGTATCCCCTGAGGTATCTCAGGGATTTCTTAATAAGGGAATTCCTCATGCTCTTGTTGAGGTCCATGAGTAGGCTGTCTTGATGTGCAGTCAAATGTTCTACTACTGAGTTATGGACCCTTGAGATGAATCTCTCCATCTCCCATGACTCAAAGGTGGAAATTTTTTTTCCCTTTTCTCTCTCTTTTTTTTTGAGGTTTCTCTGGCCTTAGGTGCCATCCATGGTTATGGAAAAACAAAAAAGCTATGCTTTTACCACACCAAACTTAGAATGTTGCTCGCCCTCGAGCAAGGAAGAAAGAATGGAGGGAGAAGAAGATATGGAGGAGAGGGAGAGATGTGTATATTTCGGCCATATGGGAGGGATTGGGTGGGGAAGAGATGGATGGAGGTGATTGGTGAAGATGAGAGAAGGTGAGTTTAGGTAGGTGGGGATCCTGTGGGATCCACAGATCCTAAGATGTCAAGGATTTACATCCCTGCACCAATGAGGCGTGTAAAATGCCCTCTGCATGCAATCCTGGCGTTTAACGCCAGATTGATGCTTGTTTTTGGCGTTAAACGCCAACTCTAAGCTTATTCTGAGCGTTCAACGCCTATATGCAGCATGTTTCTGGCGTTGAACACCAGCTTTCCTCAGTGTGCAATCCTGGTGTTTAAACACCAAATTACTGCATGTTTCTGGCATTCAACGCCAGATCCATGCTCTGTTCTGGCGTTGAACGCCAGCCAGATGCTCCTTACTGGCGTTTAAACGCCAATAAGTCCTTCCTCCAGGGTGTGATTTTTTTCTACTGTTTTTGATTCTGTTTTTAATTTTAGTATTTTTTTCGTGATTCCACATGATCATGAACCTAATAAAACATAAAAGAACAATAAAAAGAAAAATAAAATTAGATAAATAAAATTGGGTTGCCTCATGGATCCACACAGGTGATCAGGTCAATGTTGTAGACTCTCAACACCAAACTTAGAGTTTGGATGTGGGGATTTAACACCAAACTTAGTGTTTGGCTGTGGCCTCCCAACACCAAACTTAGAGTTTGATGGTAGGGGCTTTGTTTGACTCTGTACTGAGAGAAGCTTTTCATGCTTCCTCTCCATGTATACAGAAGAACACCCTTGGGTCTTAAACACAAGGTAGTCCCCATTCAATTGAAGGACCAATTCTCCTCTGTTAACATCTATCACAGCTCCTGCTGTGGCTAGAAAAGGTCTTCCAAGGATGATGCATTCATCCTCCTCCTTCCTAGTGTCTAAGATTATGAAATTAGCAGGGATGTAAAGGCCTTCAACCTTTACTAACACGTCCTCTAGCAATCCATAAGCTTGTCTTACTGACTTGTCTGCCAATTGTAATGAGAATATGGCAGGTTGTACCTCAATGATCCCCAGCTTCTCCATTACAGAGAGTGGCATTAGATTTATGCCTGACCCTAGGTCACACAGAGCCTTTTCAAAGGTCACGGTGCCTATGGTACAGGGTATTAAGAATTTACCAGGATCTTTTTTCTTTTGAGGTAAAATTTGCTGAACCCATGTATCTAGTTCACCAATGAGCAAGGGAGGTTCACCTTCCTAAGTCTCATTACCAAATAACTTGGTATTCAGCTTCGTGATAGCTCCTAGATATTGAGCAACTTGCTCTCCAGTTACATCTTCATCCTCTTCAGAGGAAGAATAGTCTTCAGAGCTCATGAATGGCAGAAGGAGGTTTAATCAAATCTCTATGGTCTCTGATGAGCGGATATTTTATACGCTTTTTGGGGATAATTTCATGTAGATTTTAGTATGTTTTAATTAGTTTTTAGTAGAATATCATTAGTTTTTAGGCAAAAATCATATTTCTGGACTTTACTATGAGTTTGTATATTTTTTTGTGTTTTCAGGTATTTTCTGACTGAAATTGAGGAAGCTGAACAAAAATCTGATTTAGGCTGAAAAAGGACTGCTGATGTTGTTGGATCCTGACCTCCCTGCACTCGGAATGGATTTTCTGGAGCTACATGAGTCCAATTGACGCGCTCTCAATTGTGTTGGAAAGTAGACATCCAGGGCTTTCCAGCAATATATAATAATCCGCGCAAAGATAGACGACGTAAACTGGCGTTCAACGCCAGTTCCATGTTGCAGTCTGGCGTCCAGCGTCAGAAACAGGTTACAAGTTGGAGTTCAATGCCCGAAACACGTTACAACCTGGCGTTCAACTCCAGAAACAGCCCAAGCACGTGAGAGGCTTAAGTCTCAGCCCCATCACACACCAAGTGGGTCCTAGAAGTGGATTTCTGCACCAATTATCATAGTTTACTCATATTCTGTAAACCTAGGTTACTAGTTTACTATTTAAACAACTTTTAGAGACTTATTTTGTATCTCATGACATTTTCAGATCTGAATTTTATACACTTTGACGGCATGAGTCTCTAAACTCCATTGTTGGGGGTGAGGAGCTCTGCAGCGTCTCGATGAATTAATGCAATTGTTTCTATTTCTCCATTCAAACGTGTGTGTTCCTATCTAAGATGTTCATTCGCACTTAATTATGAAGAAGGTGATGATCCGTGACACTCATCACCTTCCTCAATCCATGAACGTGTGTCTGACAACCACCTCCGTTCTACATCAGATTGAATGAGCTTCTCCTAGATTCCTTAATCAGAATCTTCGTGGTATAAGCTAGAATTGATGGCGGCCGCTCTTGAGGATCCAAAAAGTCTAAACCTTATCTGTGGTATTTCGAGTAGGATTCAAGGATTGAATGGCTGTGATGAGCTTCAAACTCGTGATTGCTGGGTGATGAGCGGATAATTTGTACGCTTTTTGGCATTTTTTTAGTATGTTTTTAGTAGTTTTAGATGAGTTCTTAGTATATTTTTATTAGTTTTTAGTTAAAATTCACTTTTCTGGACTTTACTATGAGTTTGTGTGTTTTTCTGTGATTTCAGGTATTTTCTGGCTGAAATTGAGGGACCTGAGCAAAAATCTGATTCAGAGACTGAAAAGGACTGCAGATGCTGTTGGATTCTGACCTCCCTGCACTCGAAGTGAATTTTCTGGAGCTGCAGAAGCCCAATTGGCGCGCTCTCAACGGCGTTGGAAAGTAGACATCCTGGGCTTTCCAGCAATATATGATAGTTCATACTTTGCCCAAGATTTGATGGCCCAAACCGGCGTTCAAAGTCACCCTCAGAATTCCCAGCGTTAAACGCCGGAACTGGCACCAAAATGGGAGTTAAACGCCCAAACTGGCATAAAAGCTGGCGTTTAACTCCAAGAAGAGTCTCTACACGAAAAATGCTTCAATGCTCAGCCCAAGCACACACCAAGTGGGCCCGGAAGTGGATTTTTATGTCATTTACTCATCTTTGTACACCTTAGGCTACTAGTTCTCTATATATAGGACCTTTTACTATTGTATTTGAATCTTCTGATCTTTGGAATCTTTTGATATTTAGATCTTTTGATCACTTTGGGAGGCTGGCCTCACGGCCATGCCTAGACCTTGTTCTTATGTATTTTCAACGGTGGAGTTTCTACACACCATAGATTAAGGTGTGGAGCTCTGCTGTACCTCGAGTATTAATGCAATTACTATTGTTCTTCTATTCAATTCCGCTTGTTCTTATTCTAAGATATTCATTCGCACTCAAGAACTTGATGAATGTGATGATTATGTGACGCTCATCATCATTCTCACTTATGAACAAAGTGACTGACAACCACTTTTGTTCTACAAGCAAACGAGGCTCTAATGTTTATCTCTTGGATTCCTGATACACGATGCATGGTTGATCGCCTGACAACCGAGCGCTCGCCTGACAAACGAGCCAGCCATTCTGTGAGATCAGAGTCTTCGTGGTATAGGCAAGAACTGATGCCGGCATTCAAGAGAATATGGAAGGTCTAACCTTGTCTGTGGTATTCTGAGTAGGATTCAATGATTGAATGACTGTGACGTGCTTCAAACTCCTGAGGGCGGGGCATTAGTGACAGACGCAAAAGAATCACTGGATTCTATTCCGGCCTGATTGAGAACCGACAGATGGATAGCCGTGCCGTGACAGGGTGCGTTGAACATTTCCAATGAGAGGATGGGAGGTAGCCAATGACAACGGTGAAACCCTTGCATAAGCTTGCCATGGAAAGGAGTAAGAAGGATTGGATGAAGACAGTAGGAAAGCAGAGAGACGGAAGGGACAGCATCTTTATACGCTTATCTGAAGCTCTCACCAATGATATACATAAGTATCTCTATCTTTATCTTTATGTTTTATTCATCATCTATACCCATTTGAGTCTGCCTGACTAAGATTTACAAGGTGACCATAGCTTGCTTCATACCAACAATCTCCGTGGGATCGATCCTTACTCGCGTAAGGTTTATTACTTGGACAACCCAGTGCACTTGCTGGTTAGTTGTGCGAAGTTTTAGTGATCACGATTTCGTGCACCAAGTTTTTGGCGCCGTTGCCGGGGATTGTTTTGTGTATGGACAACTAACGGTTCATCTTGTTGCTTAGATTAGGTATTTTTTTCAGGGTTCTTAAGAATGAGTTCTAGAGTTTCATGATGATCTGTTGAAATCTGGCTGGCTGAGAAGCCATGTCTAATCTTATTGGACCGAGGTTTCAACTGATCATCACAAGAGCTTGTTGATTCCTATCAATCTTGCTATTGGAGCAATGATCTGCTAAGGCTTGGCTGGCCATTGGCCATGTCTAGTGTTTTGGACCGAAGCTTTCTTTGGAAGCTTGGCTGGCTGTGAAGCCATGTCTAATTCCTGGACCGGAGTCTTAGACTAGCATTGCAATGATTCCTGGAATTCAAATTAAGAATTCTGAAACCTTTATTTTCTATTTTCATATAATTTTCGAAAAAGCACAAAAAAATTTATAAAAATCATAAAAACCAAAAATATTTTATGTTTCTTGTTTAAGTCTAGTGTCTAATTTTAAGTTTGGTGTCTTGCATGCATTGTTTAATTGATCTTGGTTCTATTTTCAAGTCAATAGTACAGGGAACTGAAGATTCAGAACATGCAGCAGAGGAATTACACAGAAAAAGCTGGGCGTTCAAAACGCCCAGTGAAGAAGGACAGACTGGCGTTTAAACGCCAGCCAGGGTGCCTGATTGGGCGTTTAACGCCCAAAAAGGTAGTGCATTGGGCGTTAAACGCCAGAATGTGCACCATTCTGGGCGTTTAACGCCAGGATGGCACAAGGGGGAGGATTTTGTTTTCAAAATCAATTTTTTTTTTAAGTTTTCAAAGTTTTTCAAAATCAAATCATATCTTTTCAATCAAATGTTTTCAAAATCAATTTCTTTCCTTTTTCAAAGATACTTGCTATCAATTAATGATTTGATTCAACATTTCAAGTATGTTGCCTTTTCTGTTGAGAAAGGTTTAATGTCTGAATCATATCTTTTCTTGTTAGCCAAGTCATTAATTTTTAAAATCAAATCTTTTTTTAAAAAAAAAATTGTTTTCAAATCATATCTTTTTAAAACCATAACTTCTCAATCAAATCTTTTTAATCACATCTTTTTCAAAATAGTTTTCAATCATATCTTTTTGATTTCTAATTTCAAAATCTTTTTCAAAAATCACTTGATGTCTTTTCCACTTTTAGTTTTCGAAAATCAATTCAAGTTTTTAAAAAATGTTTTTAAAATCTTTTTAACTTAATTTTCGAAAATTTCTTCCTCTCTTCTCACATCCTTCTATTTATGGAGTACCACTCCTTCTCAATGCACAATTCGAACTCTATCTGATTAAGTTCGAATTCCTCTACCTCTTCCTTCTATTTTTCTTTTTCTCTGACACCTCAAGGAATCTCTATACTGTGACATAGAGGATTCCATATTTTCTTGTTCTCTTCTCTTTCATATGAGCAGGAACAAAGACAAAGGCATTCTTGTTGAAGCTGACCCTGAACCTGAAAGGACCTTGAAGCGAAAGCTAAGAGAAGCTAAGGCACAATTCTCTGTAGAGGACCTAACAGAAATCTTCAAAGAAGAAGAAGACATGGCAGCCGAAAACAACAACAATGCAAACAATGCAAGGAAGGTGCTGGGTGACTTTACTGCACCTACTTCCGACTTCTATGGGAGAAGCATCTCTATCCCTGCCATTGGAGCAAACAACTTTGAGCTTAAGCCTCAATTAGTTTCTCTAATGCAACAGAATTGCAAGTTCCATGGACTTCCATTGGAAGATCCTCATCAGTTTTTAGCTGAGTTCTTGCAAATCTGTGACACTGTCAAGACTAATGGGGTTGACCCTGAGGTCTACAGACTTATGCTATTCCCTTTTGCTGTAAGAGACAGAGCTAGGACATGGTTGGACTCACAACCTAAAGAAAGCCTGGACTCATGGGAAAAGCTAGTCAATGCCTTCTTGGCAAAGTTCTTTCCACCTCAAAAATTGAGTAAGCTTAGAGTGGAAGTCCAAACCTTCAGACAGAAGGATGGAGAATCCCTCTATGAAGCTTGGGAAAGATACAAATAATTGATCAGAAAATGTCCATCTGACATGCTTTCTGAATGGAGCATCATAGGTATTTTCTATGATGGTCTGTCTGAACTATCCAAGATGTCTTTGGATAGCTCTGCTGGAGGATCTCTTCATCTGAAGAAGACGCCTACAGAAGCTCAAGAGCTAATTGAAATGGTTGCAAATAACCAATTCATGTACACTTCTGAAAGGAATCCTGTGAACAATGGGACAAGTCAGAAGAAAGGAGTTCTTGAGATTGATACTCTGAATGCCATTCTGGCTCAGAACAAGATATTGACTCAACAAGTCAATTTGATTTCTCAAAGTCTGTCTGGAATGCAAAATGCACCAAGCAGTACTAAGGATGCTTCATCTGAAGAAGAAGCTTATGATCCTGAGAACCCTTCAATGGAAGAGGTGAATTACTTGGGAGAACCCTATGGAAACACCTATAATTCTTCATGGAGAAATCACCCAAATTTCTCATGGAAGAATCAAGAGAGACCTCAACAAGGTTTCAACAACAATAATGGTGGAAGAAACAGGTTTAGCAATGGCAAGCCTTTTCCATCATCTTCTCAGCAACAGACAGAGAATTCTAAGCAGAACCCCTCTGACTTAGCAACCATGGTCTCTGATCTAATCAAAACCACTCAAAGTTTCATGACTGAAACAAGGTCCTCCATTAGGAATTTGGAGGCACAAGTGGGTCAGCTGAGCAAGAAAGTTACTGAACTCCCTCCTAGTACTCTTCCAAGCAATACAGAAGAAAATCCAAAAGGAGGGTGCAAGGCCATAAACATGGCCGAATTTGGAGAGGAAGGAGAGGAAGTGAACGCCACTGAGGAAGACCTCAATGGGCGTGCACTAGCCTCCACTGAGTTCCCCAATGAGGAACCATGGGAATCTGAGGCTCAAAATAAGACCATAGAGATTTCATTGGACTTACTTCTGCCTTTCATGAGCTCTGATGAGTATTCCTCCTCTGAAGAGGATGAGTATGTCACTGAAGAGCAAGTTGCTAAATACCTTGGAGCAATAATGAAGCTAAATGACAAGTTATTTGGAAATGAGACTTGGGAGAACGAACCTCCTTTGCTCACCAAAGAACTGGATGACTTGTCTAGGCAGAAATTACCTCAAAAGAGACAAGATCCTGGGAAGTTTTCAATACCTTGTACCATAGGCACCATAACCTTCAAGAAGGCTCTGTGTGACTTAGGGTCAAGTGTAAACCTCATGCCTCTCTCTGTAATGGAGAAGCTAGGGATCTTTGAGGTACAAGTTGCAAGAATCTCACTAGAGATGCAGACAACTCAAGAAAACAAGTTTATGGACTTGTAGAGGATGTTCTGGTGAAGATTGAAGACCATTACATCCCTACTGATTTCATAGTCCTAGAGACTGGGAAATGCATGGATGAATCTATCATCCTTGGCAGACCCTTCCTAGCCACAGCAAAGGCTGTGATTGATGTTGATGGAGGTGAACTGATCATTCAAGTGAATGAAGAATCCTTTGTGTTTAAGGCTCAAGGATACCCCTCTGTCACCATGGAGAGGAAGCATGAAGAGCTTCTCTCAAATCAGAGTCAAACAGAGCCCCCACAGTCAAACTCTAAGTTTGGTGTTGGGAGGCCACAACCAAACTCTAAGTTTGGTGTTGAACCCCCACATTCAAACTCTAAGTTTGGTGTTGGGAGGTTCCAACATTGCTCTGAGTATCTGTGAGGCTCCATGAGAGCCCTCTGTCAAGCTACTGACATTAAAGAAGCGCTTGTTGGGAGGCAACCCAATGTTATATTTTATCTAATTTCTTTTGTTATTTTATGTTTTTTTTTGTAGGTTGATGATCATAAGAAGTCACAAAATCAATTGAAAAAGCAAAAACAGAATGAAAAACAGGAAGAAAAACAGCACACCCTGGAGGAAGAACCTACTGGCGTCTAAACGCCAGTAAGGCTAGCAAGTGGGCGTTTAATGCCCAGTCTGGCACCATTCTGGGCGTTTAACGCCAGAAAGGGGCACCAGACTGGCGTTCAACGCCAGGAAAGGGCAAGAACCTGGCGTTAAACGCCAGAAATGGGCACCAGCCCGGCGTTTAACGCCAGAATTGGCTAAAAACGTAATTTTGCATGCCATTTGGTGCAGGGATGACTTTTCCTTGACACCTCAGGATCTGTGGACCCCACAGGATCCCCACCAACCCCACCACTTTCTCTCTTCTTCACCCATTCACCAATCACCTCAACACCTCTTCCCCAAAAACCCTTCACCTATCAAATCCCATCTTTCTCTTCACCACTCACATCCATCCTTCATAAAACCCCACTTACCTCACCCTTCAAATTCAAACCACCTTCCCTCCCAAACCCACCCATACATGACCGAACCATAAGCCCCTCCTCTCCTATATAAACCCTTCTTCACTCCTTCATTTTCACACAACCTAAAAACCACTTCTCCCCCTCTTTGGCCGAACACAACGCCATCCCCTTCTTCCTCATTTCTTCTTCTTCTACTCTCTTCTTTCTTCTTTTGCTCGAGGACGAGCAAACCTTTTAAGTTTGGTGTGGTAAAAGCATTGCTTATTGTTTTTCCATAACCATTTATGGCATCCAAGGCCGGAGAAACCTCTAGAAAGAGGAAAGGGAAGGCAAAAGCTTCCACCTCCGAGTCATGGGAGATGGAGAGATTCATCTCAAGGGTGCATCAAGACCACTTCTATGAAGTTGTGGCCTTGAAGAAGGTGATCCCCGAGGTCCCTTTTCACTCAAAAAGAGTGAATATCCGGAGATCCGACATGAGATCCGAAGAAGAGGTTGGGAAGTTCTTACCAACCCCATTCAACAAGTCGGAATCTTAATGGTTCAAGAGTTCTATGCCAATGCATGGATCACCAAGAACCATGATCAAAGTGTGAACCCGGATCCAAAGAATTGGCTTACTATGGTTCGGGGGAAATACTTAGATTTTAGTCCGGAAAATGTGAGGTTGGCATTCAACTTGCCCATGATGCAAGGAGATGAACATCCTTACACAAGAAGGGTCAACTTTGATCAAAGGTTGGACCAAGTCCTCACTGACATTTGTGAAGAGGGCGCCCAATGGAAGAGAGATTCAAGAGGGAAGCCGGTTCAATTGAGAAGGCATGACCTCAAGCCCGTGGCTAGAGGATGGTTGGAGTTTATCCAACGCTCAATCATTCCCACTAGCAACCGGTCTGAAGTTACTCTAGACCGGGCCATCATGATCCATAGCATCATGATTGGAGAAGAAGTAGAAGTTCATGAGGTTATAGCCCAAGAACTCTATAAGGTGGCGGAGAAGTCCTCTACCTTAGCAAGGCCCATCACTAAGAAAAGGATGGAGCAAACAAGAGACCCCTCTCATCATGAGATCCCTGAGATGCCTCAAGGGATGCACTTTCCTCCACAAGACTATTGGGAGCAAATTAACACCTCCCTAGGAGAGTTGAGTTCCAACATGGGACAACTAAGAGTGGAGCGCCAAGAACACTCCATTCTCCTCCATGAAATTAGAGAAGATCAAAGAATCATGAGAGAGGAGCAACAAAGACAAGGAAGAGACATTGAGGAGCTCAAGCACTCCATAAGGCCTTCAAGAGGAAGGACAAGCCGCCATCACTAAGGTGGACCCGTTCTTTAATCTCCTTGTTCTTTATTTTCTTGTTTTTTCGAAAATTTATGCTTTATGTTTGTCCATGTTTGTGTCTTATGATCATTAGTGTCTTAGTGTCTATGCCTTAAAGTTATGCATGTCCTATGAATCCATCACCTTTCTTAAATAAACAAATGTTCTTAATTGAAAAAGAGAAGAATTGCATGAATTTTGAATTTTATTGCAGATTAATTATTTTGATGTGGTGGCAACACTTTTGTTTTCTGAATGTATGCTTAAACAGTGCATATGTCTTTTGAATTTGTGGTCCATGAATGTTGGCTCTTGAAAGAATGATGAAAAAGGAGACATGTTACTGAGAATCTGAAAAATCATAAAAATGATTCTTGAAGCAAGAAAAAGTAGTGAATACAAAAAAAAAACGAAAAAAAAGGGAAAAAGAGAAAAAGAAAAAGAAAAAAAAAGAAAGAAATAAAGTTGTGGTCCAAGGCAAAAAGAGTGTGCTTAAGAACCCTGGACACCTCTAATTGGGGACTCTAGCAAAGCTGAGTCACAATCTGAAAAGGTTCACCCAATTATGTGTCTGTGGCATGTATGTATCCAGTGGTAATACTGGAAGACAGAGTGCTTTGGGCCATGGCCAAGACTCAATAAATAGCTGTGTTCAAGAATCATCATACTTAACTAGGAGAATCAATAACACTATCTGAATTCTGAGTTCCTAAAGAAGCCAATCATTCTGAATTTCAAAGGATAGAGTGAGATGCCAAAACTATTCAGAGGCAAAAAGCTAAAGCCCCGCTCATCTAATTAATACTGATCTTCATAGATATTTTTGGAGTTCATTGCATATTCTCTTCTTTTTATCTTATTTGATTTTCAGTTGCTTGAGGACAAGCAACAATTTAAGTTTGGTGTTGTGATGAGCGGATAATTTGTACGCTTTTTGGCATTGTTTTTAGTATGTTTTTAGTAGTTTTAGTTGAGTTCTTAGTATATTTTTATTAGTTTTTAGTTAAAATTCACTTTTCTGAACTTTACTATGAGTTTGTGTGTTTTTCTGTGATTTCAGGTATTTTCTGGCTGAAATTGAGGGACCTGAGCAAAAATCTGATTCAGAGACTGAAAAGGACTGCAGATGCTGTTGGATTCTGACCTCCCTGCACTCAAAGTGGATTTTCTGGAGCTATAGAAGCCCAATTGGCGCGCTCTCAACGGCGTTGGAAAGTAGACATCCTGGGCTTTCCAGCAATATATGATAGTCCATACTTTGCCCAAGATTTGATGGCCCAAACCGGCGTTCAAAGTCACCCTCAGAATTCCCAGCGTTAAACGCCGGAACTGGCACCAAAATGGGAGTTAAACGCCCAAACTGGCATAAAAGCTGGCGTTTAACTCCAAGAAGAGTCTCTACACGAAAAATGCTTCAATGCTCAGCCCAAGCACACACCAAGTGGGCCCGGAAGTGGATTTTAATGTCATTTACTCATCTTTGTACACCTTAGGCTACTAGTTCTCTATATATAGGACCTTTTACTATTGTATTTGAATCTTCTGATCTTTGGAATCTTTTGATCTTTAGATCTTTTGATCACTTTGGGAGGCTGGCCTCACGGCCATGCCTAGACCTTGTTCTTATGTATTTTCAACGGTGGAGTTTCTACACACCATAGATTAAGGTGTGGAGCTCTGCTGTACCTCGAGTATTAATGCAATTACTATTGTTCTTCTATTCAATTCCGCTTGTTCTTATTCTAAGATATTCATTCGCACTCAAGAACTTGATGAATGTGATGATTATGTGACGCTCATCATCATTCTCACTTATGAACAAAGTGACTGACAACCACTTTTGTTCTACAAGCGAACGAGGCTCTAATGTTTATCTCTTGGATTCCTGATACACGATGCATGGTTGATCGCCTGACAACCGAGCGCTCGCCTGACAAACGAGCCAGCCATTCCGTGAGATCAGAGTCTTCGTGGTATAGGCAAGAACTGATGGCGGCATTCAAGGGAATCCGGAAGGTCTAACCTTGTCTGTGGTATTCTGAGTAGGATTCAATGATTGAATGACTGTGACGTGCTTCAAACTCCTGAGGGCGGGGCGTTAGTGACAGACGCAAAAGAATCACTGGATTCTATTCCGGCCTGATTGAGAACCGACAGATGGATAGCCGTGCCGTGACAGGGTGCGTTGAACATTTCCAATGAGAGGATGGGAGGTAGCCATTGACAACGGTGAAACCCTTGCATAAGCTTGCCATGGAAAGGAGTAAGAAGGATTGGATGAAGACAGTAGGAAAGCAGAGAGACGGAAGGGACAGCATCTTCATACGCTTATCTGAAGCTCTCACCAATGATATACATAAGTATCTCTATCTTTATCTTTATGTTTTATTCATCATCTATACCCATTTGGGTCTGCCTGACTAAGATTTACAAGGTGACCATAGCTTGCTTCATACCAACAATCTCCGTGGGATCGACCCTTACTCGCGTAAGGTTTATTACTTGGACGACCCAGTGCACTTGCTGGTTAGTTGTGCGAAGTTGTAGTGATCACGATTTCGTGCACCACTGGGCGTGATGACAAACGCAAAAGGATCAATGGATCCTATTCCAACATGATCGAGAACCAACAGCTGATTAGTCGTGCTGTGACAGAGCATCTGGACCGTTTTCACTGAGAGAATGGGGGGTAACCACCGACAATGGTGACACCCTACATACAGCTTGCCATGGAAGGAACTTTGCACTTTGGAATTGAGTTGAATATTACATTACAGGAATTCAGAAGACAAAGCATCTCCAAAACTCCAACATATTCTCCATTATTAAAGTAACAATTATTTATTTCACGCTCTTTTATTTTTCTAATAATTCCAACTGATAATTTTAATTGATATCCTGACTAAGAATAATAAAATAAACATAGCTTGCTTCAAACCAATAATTTCCGTGGGATCGACCCTTACTCACGTAAGGTATTACTTGGACGACCCAGTGCACTTGCTGGTTAGTTGTGCGAATTGTCAAAGAGTGGGATTGCATTTTGTGCACCAGTCTCTATATGAGCCTCAGATTCCTTTGGGTCCTCAATAGAGAACTCCTTCTTTATTGAGGCTCATATAGAGACTGGTGCATGAAATGCAATCCCACTATTTGACAATTCGCACAACTAACCAGCAAGTGCACTGGGTCATCCAAGTAATACCTTACGTGAGTAAGGGTCGATCCCACGGAGATTATTGGTTTGAAGCAACCTATGTTTATTTTATTATTCTTAGTCAGGATATCAATTAAAATTATCAGTTGGAATTATTAGAAAAATAAAAGAGCGTGAAATAAATAATTGTTACTTTAATAATGGAGAATATGTTGGAGTTTTGGAGATGCTTTGTCTTCTGAATTCCTGTAATGTAATATTCAACTCAATTCCAAAGTGCAAAGTTCCTTCCATGGCGAGATGTATGTAGGGTGTCACCATTGTCAGTGGCTACCTCCCATCCTCTCAGTGAAAACGGTCCAGATGCTCTGTCACAGCACGGCCAATCAGCTGTTGGTTCTCGATCATGTTGGAATAGGATCCTTTGATCCTTTTGCGTTTGTCATCACGCCCAGCAATCGCGAGTTTGAAGCTCGTCACAGCCATTCAATCCTTGAATCCTACTCGGAATACCACAGACAAGGTTTAGACTTTCCGGATCCTCAAGAGCGGCCGCCATCAATTCTAGCTTATACCACGAAGATTCTGATTAAGGAATCTAAGAGAAGCTCATTCAATCTAATGTAGAATGGAGGTGGTTGTCAGGCACACGTTCATGGATTGAGGAAGGTGATGAGTGTCACGGATCATCACCTTCTTCATAATTAAGCGCGAATGAACATCTTAGATAGGAACACACACGTTTGAATGGAGAAATAGAAACAATTGCATTAATTCATCGAGACGCTGCAGAGCTCCTCACCCCCAACAATGGAGTTTAGAGACTCATGCCATCAAAGTGTATAAAATTCAGATCTGAAAATGTCATGAGATACAAAATAAGTCTCTAAAAGTTGTTTAAATAGTAAACTAGTAACCTAGGTTTACAAAATATGAGTAAACTAAGATAATTGGTGCAGAAATCCACTTCTGGGGCCCACTTGGTGTGTGCTGGGGCTGAGACTTAAGCCTCTCACGTGCTTGGGCTGTTTCTGGAGTTGAACGCCAGGTTGTAACGTGTTTTGGGCGTTGAAATCCAACTTGTAGCCTGTTTCAGGCGCTGGACGCCAGACTGCAACATGGAACTGGCGTTGAATGCCAGTTTACGTCATCTATCTTTGCGCAAAGTATGGACTATTATATTTTTCTGGAAAGCCCTGGATGTCTACTTTCCAACCCAATTGAGAGCGCGTCAATTGGACTTCTGTAGCTCCAGAAAATCCATTCCGAGTGCAGGGAGGTCAAGATCCAACAGCATCAGCAGTCCTTTTTCAGCCTAAATCAGATTTTTGCTCAGCTCCCTCAATTTCAGTCAGAAAATACCTGAAATCACAGAAAAATACACAAAATCATAGTAAAGTCCAGAAATATGATTTTTACCTAAAAACTAATGATATTCTACTAAAAACTAATTAAAACATACTAAAATCTACATGAAATTACCCCCAAAAAGCGTATAAAATATCCGCTCATCACAACACCAAACTTAAACCGTTGCTTATCCCCAAGCAACTAGATAAATAAAAGAGGATAAAAAGAAGTTAAGAAGCAATAATATCTCAGAGTTTTAAGTGAAGCCCAGATTCTAAATAGATGAGCGGGACTAGTAGCTTTTTGCCTCTGAACATTTTTGGCATCTCACTTTATCCTTTGAAATTCAGAATTGTTGGCATCCATAGGAACTTAGAATTCAGATAGTATTATTGATTCTCCTAGTGTAGTATGCTGATTCTTGAACACAGTTACTTTATGAGTCTTTGCCGTGGCCCTAAGCACTTTGTTTTCCAGTATTACCACCGGATACATAAATGCCACATACACATGACTTGGTGAACCTTTTCAGATTGTGACTCAGCTTTGCTAAAGTCCCCAGTTAGAGGTGTCTAGAGCTCTTAAGCACACTCTTTTTGCTTTGGATCACGACATTAACCACTCAGTCTCAAGCTTTTCACTTGGACCTGCATGCCACAAGCACATGGTTAGGGACAGCTTGATTTAGCCGCTTAGGCCTGGAATTACTTCCTTGGGCCCTCCTATCCACTGATGCTCAAAGCCTTGGATCCTTTTCACCCTTGCCTTTTGGTTTTAATGGCTATTGGTTTTTTTTTCTTTTTCTTGGTCCAATGATTTCTTGTAAAAGTTTTTTTTTACTGCTTTTTCTTGCTTCAAGAATCAAATTCATGATTTTTCAGATCATCAATAATATTTTTCGTGTTCCTCATTCTTTCAGGAGCCAACATTCGTAAAATTCAGGATACAAAATATGCACTGTTCAAGCATTTATTCAGAAGACAAAAAGTATTGCCACCACATATAAATAATTAGAATTTTTCTTATTAAGAACTCGAAAAAAAAATATTGCCTCTTTATTCTAAAAATCTACTATTTTATTCATGTTTGATGATGATGAGAAAAATAAATTATAACTTAATTGGAAATAAAACCAGAATAGATATGCTAATTTACTACTACTACTGTATAACTTCTAAGGTAAATTCCTATGATAACACTATCACAGAGTTAAAGCTAAAATTAGAACTCAACAACCTGTATTTTGGGAAGTGGATGTTCCTCTGATCTGTGGGGTGCTTGGTCCTTCAAGGATTAATTTCTGGTGCTTCAGCTCCCTTAAGTCATGCTCTTGCTCTTCTTGTTCCCTAAGCAATTTGCAAAGCATGCTACTTTGATTGTTCTGTTCTTCCTTTATTTGGTTCATAACTTCTTGCAACTTGGAAACAGATGCCTCAAGATGTTCCCAATATTTGAATTGAGGAAGTTCTGGGAGGAATTCTTGTGCTCTCCTCTTGATTGGATCATCCTGCAGCTGTTGTCTTTCCATTGATATTTTAGTGATTGGCCGCTCAACTGTGATATACTCAGTTATTCTCATCTTCACTCCGGCATCTCTGCAGAGCATAGAAATTAAGCTTGGATAGGCCAATTTGGCGTCCTTGGAGTTCTTGTTTGCTATTTTGTAGAGTTCACACGAGATTAGTTGATGAACTTCTACTTCTCTTCCCAACATGATGCAGTGAATCATCACTGCTCTTTTAACAGTAACTTCAGAACGGTTGCTGGTGGGAAATATAGAACGCCCAATAAAGTCCAGCCAGCCTCTGGCAACTGGTTTGAGATCTTCTCTCTTGAGTTGATTTGGGATGCCAGTGGTGCTGGTGGTCCACCTGGCTCCAGGGATGCATATATTCTCTAGAATCTTGTCCAGGCCTTTGTTTACCCTCATCATTCTCCTATTAAAGGAGTCTGGGTCATCTTTCAGTTGAGGAAGCTTAAAGATCTCCCTGATTTTGTCAAGATGGATGTGAACAATCTTTCCTCTGACTAAAGTCTGATGGTCATAGAGGGCAGCTCCAATTATTCTTTGCCTGTCTGTCTGCCACAGATTAGCATAGAACTCATGAACCATATTCCTTCCCACTTTTGTTTTAGGATTAGCTAGGATTTCCCAGTTCCTGTTTCGAATTTGTTCTTGGATCTCCAGATATTCATCTACTTTCATATCGAACTTGACTTCCGGGATCACTGATCTTAGACCCATTATTTTGTAGTAATGGTCTGAGTGTTCTTTAGTCAAGAACTTCCTTTGATTCCAAAGTGGTTTTGGAATACTCTCTTTCTTGCCTCTTGGGGTGGGTTGTTTTCCTTTAGGGGCCATGATCTTAGTAATCACGGATAACACACCAAACTTAGAGGTTTGCTTGTCCTCAAGCAAAAGAAAAGAAAGGAGAGGGATAAGAGGAGAGCAAGTGTGGAATGAGGAATGATGAGAGGGGCGCCGAAGTGGATATAAAGGGAGGGGGCTAGGTTTTCGAAAATAAGAAAAAGATATAAGATAAAAGATATGATTTATAAAAGATAAATATGATAAGAAAAAGATATAATTTAAAAAAGATATGAATGATATTTAAAAATAAATCTGAATTTTTAATTTGAAAAAGATTTTAAAAGGTAATTAAGTTTTGAAAAAAATGGAAAAAGAGTTGGATTGGATTGGAAAAAGGTTTATGTTTATGTATGAAGATATATTATTTTTGAGAAAGGGATTTTAGAAATTAGAGTTTTTAGAAATTAGGATTAAAATTTTTGAAATTAAAGGATGACATTTTGAAACATGTTTATGCAAGAAATCATGAATTGAAACATAAAAATTTTGAAAATTTGTAAAGAAAAACGAATTTTACCTCCTCCCCACCATCCTGGCGTTAAACGCCCAAATGCTGCATGTTTTGGGCATTTTACGCCCAATTGCTGCTTCTCCTGGGCGTTCAACGCCCAGCTGTTGCTTCTTTCTGGCGTTGAACGCCAGGAAGTCCTTTGTCACTGGGCGTTTTTCTAAACGCCCAGGATGCTATAATTCTGGCGTTAAACACCCAGAAGGAGCTTCTTTCTGGCGTTCAACACCCAGAAGATGCTCCTTTTTGGCGTTCAACGCCCAGATGGCCATCCTTACTGGCGTTGAACCCCCAGTGGATGCTTCTTTTGGGCGTTCAACGCCCAAAACGTTTCTTACTGGCTTTTTCACGCCAGTGAGCTTCTAACTACCCCTGTAGCTCTGTGAATTCAAGCAATTGCTATTCTGCCTTTTGAAGACACTTTGACATATACCTGTAAAAATTTTAACAAAAACAAATAGAATTAAATTTTGTAAATGGCTGGGTTGCCTCCCAGCAAGCGCTTCTTTATTGTCCTTAGCTGGACTATTACTGAGCTTTAATCAAGTCTCAGTTTTGAGCATTCTTGCTCAAAATTACTTTCAAGATAATGTTTAACTCTCTGTCCATTAACAATGAACTATTTGTTAGAGTCATTATCCTAAAGCTCTACGTATCCATATGATGATACACTTGTAATCACTTATGGACCACTCCACCGGAATTTTAGTTTCCCGGGGAATAATTTGAGCCTAGAATTAAATAGCAGAACTTTCTGCCTTGGCTCAAAGACTCTGGATGACAGTTTCTTATCATGCCATCTTTTTGCTTTCTCTTTGTAAATTTTTGCATTCTCGAAAGCATTGAGTCTAAATTCTTCGAGCTCATTTAATTGGAGCAATCGTTTTTCTCCAGCTAACTTAGCATCAAGGTTTAGGAATCTGGTTGCCCAGTAGGCCTTGTGTTCTAGTTCCACTGGCAAGTGACACGCCTTTCCATACACGAGCTGGTATGGAGAGGTCCCTATAGGTGTCTTGAATGCTGTTCTGTATGCCCACAGAGCATCATCCAAGCTTCTTGCCCAATCCTTTCTACGGTTAATTACAGTCCGTTCCAGGATTCTTTTAAGCTCTCTGTTAGAGACTTCAGCTTGCCCATTTGTCTGTGGATGATATGGAGTGGCTACCATGTGGCTAACTCCATAACGAACCAAAGCAGAGTAAAGCTGTTTATTGCAGAAGTGAGTGCCCCCATCACTGATAAATACTCTAGGGGTACCAAATCTGCTGAAGATGTGTTTCTGGAGGAATTTTAACACGGTCTTAGTGTCATTAGTGGGTGTTGCAATAGCTTCCACCCATTTGGATACATAATCCACTGCCACCAGAATATAAGTGTTTGAGTATGATGGTGGGAAAGGTCCCATGAAGTCAATACCCCATACATCAAACAACTCAATCTCCAAGATCCCTTGTTGAGGCATGGCATAACTGTGAGACAGATTGCCAGATATTTGGCAACTGTCGCAATTAAGCACAAACACTCGGGAATCTTTATAGAGAGTAGGCCAGTAGAAGCCACATTGGAGGACTCTTGCGGCTGTTCGCTCACTTCCAAAATGTCCTCCATACTGTGATCCATGGCAGTGCCATAGGATCTTCTGTGCTTCTTCGCTAGGCACACATCTACGGATTACTCCGTCTGCACATCTCTTAAAGAGATACGGCTCATCCCAAAGATAATACTTTGCATCCGTGATCAGCTTCTTTAATTGCTGTCTACTGTATTCTTTGGGTATGAATCTTACTGCCTTGTAGTTTGCAATGTCTGCAAACCATGGCACTTCCTGGATGGCAAAGAGTTGCTCATCTAGAAAGTTTTCTGAGATCTCAGTAAGAGGGAGGGACGCCCCTTCTACTAGTTCTATTCGGGACAGGTGATCTGCTACCTGATTCTCTGTCCCTTTTCTGTCTCTTATTTCTATATCAAACTCTTGCAGGAGCAACACCCATCTTATGAGTTTGGGTTTTGAATCCTACTTTGTGAGTAGATATTTAAGAGCGGCATGGTCAGTGTACACAATCACTTTTGATCCTACTAAATAGGATCTAAACTTGTCAATGGCGTAAACCACTGCAAGTAGCTCTTTTTCTGTGGTTGTGTAGTTCTTCTATGCGTCATTTAGAACACGACTGGCATAGTAAATGACGTGCAGCAGCTTGTCATGCCTTTGTCCCAACACTGCACCAATGGCATGGTCACTGGCATCACACATTAGTTCAAATGGCAATGTCCAGTTTGGTGCAGAGATGATTGGCGTCGTTGCCGGGGATTGTTCGAGTTTGAACAACTAAAGGTTTATTTTATTTCTTAGATTAGGAAGATTTTGGCAATTGGGTCAGAGTCTTTTATTTTCTTTTCAAAAATATTATTTTTCTTTATTAATTTTTAATTTTTCTTTGAGTCTAGTGTCTTGTTATAAGTTTGGTGTTAATTGCATATTTTATATTTTACTTTAAAATTTTCGTATAAGTGTTAGTTGTTCTTCCTTGATCTTTAAGTTGTTCTTGTTTATTTTTCTTGTTTGATCTTTAATTTTTCTTGATCTGTGTCTTTTCTTGTTTCACTTGTGTTCTTTTTAAAGCATTAATCTTCCAAAAGGAATATACCTATTTAGAACAAGTGTTACATTTACTGCCCAATTGGCTAGAGCGTTGGTCTATGTTCTTGGTAATTGGGTATCTTTATCTCAAAATTTTTTTTTTCAAAAATAATTTTTCTTGATTTAATCTTATGCCAAACTTTAAGTTTGATGTTTTCTTGTTAATCTTTTCATAATTTTCGAAAATTTTATTAAAGTTTTCTAAAAATTTTAAGTTTGGTGTTCTTTATTTTGTTCTTGGTGTTCTTGTGAATCTTCAAGGTGTTCTTGAGTCTTTCTTGTGTTTTGATCTTAAAATTTTTAAGTTTGGTGTTCCTTGGTGTTTTCCCTCCAAAATTTTCGAAAACAAGGAGCATTAGATCTAAAAATTTTAAGTCTTGTGTCTTTTATGTGTTTTTCTCTTTCATCATAAAATTCAAAATTAAAAAAAAATATATTTTCTAACTAATTTTAAACTATTTTTTTCGAAAATTTTTTTTATAAAAAATTCAGATTTAAATTCAAATTTTTTTCAAATATTTATTTTAATTGTTAATTTTCTTTCTTTACTTATTTTATTTTTATTTTTTATTTCGGTTTTTATTTTATTTTATTTTATTATTTTGAAAATCAATTTTCTTTATATAATAAATTAAATAAAATAAACAATATCAACATCCATACCATCTCCCTTGCTCCATCATGGAACTAAGTGGAAATGAACAGTCCAGGAGGACTCTGGGGTCATATGCTAACCCCACTACTACTTCATATGGGAGTAGTATCTGTATACCCTCCATTGGAGTTAGTAGCTTTGAGTTGAATTCTCAGCTCATTATCATGGTGCAGCAAAGCTGCCAGTATTCCGGTCTTCCACATGAAGAACATACAGAGTTTCTGGTACAATTTTTACAAATTGCTGACTGGTGCGCGAAATTGTGAACAATACTTTTCACAACTCTCATAATCCCTGGTCATGAACTCCAAAAACTTGGTGGTTCAATTCCATGGCATTACACAACTTCGCACAACTAACCAGCAAGTGCACTGGGTCGTCCAAGTAATACCTTACGTGAGTAAGGGTCGATCCCACGGAGATTGTTAGCATTGAAGCAAGCTATGGTCATCTTGTAAATCTTAGTCAGGCAGACTCAAATGTATATGATGATGAACGAAAATAACATAGAAGATAAAGATAGTGATACTTATGTATATCATTGGTGTAAGAGCTTCAGACAAGCGTATGAAGATGCCTTCCCTTCCGTCTCTCTGCTTTCCTACTGCCTTCATCCAATCCTTTCTTACTCCTTTCCATGGCAAGCTCGTGTAGGGTTTCACTGTTGTCAGCAGCTACCTCCCATCCGCGCAGTGAAAGCTAATGCACGCACTCTGTCACAGTGCTGCCAATCACCGGTTTGGTTCCCTCCCCTACCGGAATAGAATCACTCTTTTGCGTCTGTCACTAACGCCCAGTAGGTTACAGGTTTGAAGCACGTCACAGTCATTCAATCATTGAATCCTACTCAGAATACCACAGACAAGGTTAGACCTTCCGGATTCTCTTGAATGCCGCCATCAGTTCTTGCCTATACCACGAAGACTCTGATCTCACGGAATGGCTGGCTCGTTTGTCAGGCGAGCACTCGGTTGTCAGGCGATCAACCATGCATCATGCAATCAGAAATCCAAGAGATATTCACCAAGCCTCGAATGCTTGTAGAACAAGAATGGTTGTCAGTCACCTTGTTCATAGGTGAGAATGATGATGAGTGTCAATCATCACCTTCATCAAGTTGAAGAACAAGTGATATCTTGGATAAAGAACAAGCGGAATTGAATGGAAGAACAAATAGTAATTGCATTAATACTCGAGGTACAGCAGAGCTCCACACCTTAATCTATGGTGTGTAGAAACTCCACCGTTGAAAATACATAAGAACAAGGTCTAGGCATGGCCGTGAGGCCAGCCCCCAAATGATCTAAGAACTAGATGTCCAAAGATGATCAAAGGATCTAAAAATAATCCAAAGATGAAAATACAATAGTAAAAGGTCCTACTTATAGAAAACTAGTACATAGATGAGTAAATGACATAAAAATCCACTTCCGGGCCCACTTGGTGTGTGTTTGGGCTGAGCAATGAAGAAATTTCGTGTAGAGACTCTCCTTGGAGTTAAACGCCAGCTTTAGTGCCAGTTTGGGCGTTTAACTCCCAATTAGGTGCCAGTTCCGGCGTTTAACGCTGGAATTTCTTGAGGTGACTTTGAACGCCGGTTTGGGCCATCAAATCTTGGGCAAAGTATGAACTATTATATATTGCTGGAAAGCCCAGGATGTCTACTTTCCAACGCCGTTGAGAGCGCGCCAATTGGGCTTCTGTAGCTCCAGAAAATCTACTTCGAATGCAGGGAGGTCAGAATCCAACAGCATCTGCAGTCCTTTTCAGTCTCTGGATCAGATTTCTGCTCAGGTCCCTCAATTTCAGCCAGAAAATACCTGAAATCACAGAAAAACACACAAACTCATAGTAAAGTCCAGAAAAGTGAATTTTAACTAAAAACTAATAAAAATATACTAAGAACTCAACTAAAACTACTAAAAACATACTAAAAACAATGCCAAAAAGCATACAAATTATCCGCTCATCACAACACCAAACTTAAATTGTTGCTTGTCCCCAGGCAACTAAAGATCAAATAAGATAAAAAGAAGAGAATATGCAATGAACTCCAAAAACATCTATGAAGATCAGTATTAATTAGATGAGCGGGGCTTTTAACTTTTTGCCTCTGAATAGTTTTGGCATCTCACTCTATCCCTTGTAATTCAGAATGATTGGCTTCCTTAGGAACTTAGAATCCAGATAGTATTAATGATTCTCCTAGTAAAGTATGATGATTCTTGAACATAGCTATTTATTGAGTCTTGGCTGTGGCCCAAAGCACTCTGTCTTCCAGTATTACCACCGGATACATACATGCCACAGACACATAATTGGGTGAACCTTTTCAGATTGTGACTCAGCTTTGCTAAAGTCCCCAATTAGAGGTGTCCAGGGTTCTTAAGCACACTCTTATTTGCCTTGGATCACAGCTTTATTTCTTTCTTTTTTTCTCTTTTTTTTTTCTTTTTCTCTTTTTTTCGAAATTTTTTTTTTTGCTTTTTTTTTTTTTTGCTTCAAGAATCATTTTTAATGATTTTTCAGATCCTCAGTAACATGTCTCCTTTTTCATCATTCTTTCAAGAGCCAATATTCATGAACCACAAATTCAAAAGACATATGCACTGTTCAAGCATACATTCAGAGAACAAAAGTGTTGCCACCACATCAAAATAATTAAACTATTATAAAATTCAGAATTCATGCAATTCTTTCCTTTTCAATTAAGCACGTTTTTATTCAAGAAAGGTGATGGATTCATAGGACATTCATAACTTTAAGGCATAGACACTAAGACACTAATGATCACAAGACACAAACATGGATAACATAAAGCATAAAAAATCGAAAAACAGAAGAATAGAGAACAAGGAAATCAAGGAACGGGTCCACCTTAGTGATGGCGGCTTTTTCTTGCTCTTGAAGATCCTATGGAGTGCTTGAGCTCCTCAACGGGTCCACCTTAGTGGGAATAATTGAGCGTTGTATGAACTCTAACCATCCTCTAGCCACGGGTTTGAGGTCATGCCTTCTTAATTGAACCGGCTTGCCTCTTGAATCTTGCTTCCATTGTGCGCCCTCTTCACATATGGTTGTGAGGACTTGGTCCAACCTTTGATCAAAGTTGACCCTTCTAGTGTAAGGATGCTCATCTCCTTGCATCATAGGCAAGTTGAACGCCACCCTCACACTCTCCGGACTAAAATCCAAGTATTTCCCCCGAACCATAGTGAGATAATTCTTTGGATTCGGGTTCACACTTTGGTCATGGTTCTTGGTGATCCATGCATTGGCATAGAACTCTTGAACCATCAAGATTCCGACTTGTTGAATGGGGTTGGTAAGTACTTCCCAACCTCTTCTTCGGATCTCATGGCGGATCTCCGGATATTCACCCTTTTTGAGTGAAAAGGGGACCTCGGGGATCACCTTCTTCAAGGCCACAACTTCATAGAAGTGGACTTGATGCACCCTTGAGAGGAATCTATCCATCTCCCATGACTCGGAGGTGGAAGCTTTTGCCTTCCCTTTCCTCTTTTTAGAGGTTTCTCCGGCCTTGGATGCCATAAATGGTTATGAAAAAGCAACGCTTTTACCACACCCAACTTAAAATGTTTGCTCGTCCTCGAGCAAAAGAAGAAAGAAGAGAGTAGAAGAAGAAGAAATGAGGAAGAGGGGGAAGGTGGTGTGTTCGGCCAAGAAGGGTAAGAAAGGGTGTTTAGGTTGTGTGAAAATGAAGGGTTGAAGAAGGGTATTTATAGGAGAGAGGGGGGTAATGGTTCGGCCATGGAGGGTGGGTTGGGAGGGAAAGTGGTTTGAATTTGAAGGGTGAGGTTGGTGGGGATTTATGAAGGATGGATGTGAGTGGTGAAG
Source organism: Arachis stenosperma (assembly GCF_014773155.1). Lineage (NCBI taxonomy): Eukaryota > Viridiplantae > Streptophyta > Magnoliopsida > Fabales > Fabaceae > Arachis > Arachis stenosperma. The sequence continues at coordinate 127,420,280 of NC_080379.1, forward strand.
AGAAAGATGGGATTTGATAGGTGAAGGGTTTTGGGGAAGAGGTATTGAGGTGATTGGTGAATGGGGGAAGAAGAGAGAGAGTGATGGTGGGGTCCTGTGGGGTCCACAGATCCTGTGGTGTCAAGGAAAAGTCATCCCTGCACCAAATGTTGCTCAAAATCACGTTTTGAGCTATTTCTGGCGTTAAACGCCGGGCTGGTGCCCATTCCTGGCGTTTAACGCCAGGTTGTTGCCCTTTACTGGCGTTTAACGCCAGTCTGGTGCCCCTTTCTGGCGTTAAACGCCCAGAATGGTGCCAGACTGGGCGTTAAACGCCCAACAGCTAGCATTACTGGCGTTTGAACGCCAGCTTCTTCTTCTCCAGGGTGTGCTGTTTTTCTTCCTGTTTTTCATTCTGTTTTTTGCTTTTTTCATTGTTTTTGTGACTTCTTATGATCATCAACCTACAAAAAAGATAAAATAACAAAAGAAAAGAGTTAACCATAAAACATTGGGTTGCCTCCCAACAAGCGCTTCTTTAATGTCATTAGCTTGACAGAGGACTCTCATGGAGCCTCAGAAATGCTCAGAACCGTGTTGGAACCTCCCAACACCAAACTTAGAGTTTGAATGTGGGGGTTCAACACCAAACTTAGAGTTTGGTTGTGGCCTCCCAACACCAAATTTAGAGTTTGACTGTGGGGGCTCTGCTTGGCTCTGTTTTGAGAGAAGCTCTTCATGCTTCCTCTCCATGATGATAGAGGGATGTCCTTGGGCCTTAAACACCAAGGATTCTTCATTCACTTGAATGATCAACTCTCCTCTATCAACATCAATCACAGCCTTTGCTGTGGCTAGGAAGGGTCTGCCAAGGATGATGGATTCATCCATGCACTTCCCAGTCTCTAGGACTATGAAGTCAGTAGGGATGTAATGGTTCTCAATCTTCACCAAAACATTCTCTACAAGTCCATGAGCTTGTTTTCTTGAATTGTCTGCTATCTCTAATGAGATTCTTGCAGCTTGCACCTCAAGGATCCCTAATTTCTCCATTACAGAGAGGGGCATGAGGTTTACACTTGACCCTAAGTCACACAAGGCCTTCTTGAAGGTCATGGTGCCTATGGTACAAGGTATAGAAAACTTCCCAGGATCTTGCCTCTTTTGAGGCAGTTTCTGCCTAGACAAGTCATCCAGTTCTTTGGTGAGCAAAGGTGGTTCTTCCTCCCAAGTCTCATTTCCAAATAACTTGTCATTCAGTTTCATTATTGCTCCAAGGTATTTAGCAACTTGCTCTTCAGTGACATACTCATCCTCTTCAGAGGAAGAATACTCATCAGAGCTCATGAATGGCAGTAGTAAGTCCAATGGAATCTCTATGGTCTCATTTTGAGCCTCAGATTCCATTGTTCCTCATTGAGGAACTCAGAGGAGATTGGTGCACGCCCACTGAGGTCTTCCTCAGTGGCGTCTTCCTCCTCTCTTTCCTCTCCATATTCGGCCATGTCTATGGCTTTGCACTCTCCTTTTGGATTTTCTTCTGTATTACTTGGGAGAGTGCTAGGAGGGAGTTCAGTAACTTTCTTGCTCAGCTGACCCACTTGTCCTTCTAAATTTCTGATGGAGGACCTTGTTTCATTCATGAAACTTTGAGTGGTCTTTATTAGATCAGAGACCATTGTTGCTAAGTCAGAAGTATTCTGCTTAGAACTCTCTGTCTGTTGCTGAGAAGATGATGGAAAAGGCTTGCCATTGCTAAACCTGTTTCTTCCACCATTATTGTTATTGAAACCTTGTTGAGGTCTCTCTTGATTTTTCCATGAGAAATTGGGGTGATTTCTCCATGAAGAATTGTAGGTGTTTCCATAGGGTTCTCCTAGGTAATTCACCTCTTCCATTGAAGGGTTCTCAGGATCATAGGCTTCTTCCTCAGATGAAGCTTCCTTAGTACTGCTTGGTGCATTTTGCATTCCAGACAGACTTTGAGAAATCAAATTGACTTGTTGAGTCAGTATCTTGTTCTGAGCCAATATGGCATTCAGAGTGTCAATCTCAAGAACTCCTTTCTTCTGACTAGTCCCATTGTTCACAGGATTTCTTTCAGAAGTGTACATGAACTGGTTATTTGCAACCATTTCAATCAATTCTTGAGCTTCTGCAGGCGTCTTCTTCAGATGAAGAGATCCTCCAGCAGAGCTATCCAAAGACATCTTGGATAGTTCAGAGAGACCATCATAGAAAATACCTATGATGCTCCATTCAGAAAGCATGTCTGAAGGACATCTTCTGATTAATTGTTTGTATCTTTCCCAAGCTTCATAGAGGGATTCTCCATCCTTCTGTCTGAAGGTTTGGACTTCCACTCTAAGCTTACTCCATCTTTGTGGTGGAAAGAACTTTGCCAAGAAGGCATTGACTAGCTTTTCCCAAGAGTCCAGGCTTTCTTTAGGTTGAGAATCCAACCATATTCTAGCTCTGTCTCTTACAGCAAAAGGGAATAGCATCAGTCTATAGACCTCAGGGTTAACCCCATTAGTCTTGACTGTGTCACAGATTTGCAAGAATTCAGTTAAGAACTGATGAGGATCTTCCATTGGAAGTCCATGGAACTTGCAATTCTGTTGCATTAGAGAAACTAATTGAGGCTTAAGCTCAAAGTTGTTTGCTCCAATGGCAGGGATAGAGATGCTTCTCCCATAAAAATCAGGAGTAGGTGCAGTGAAGTCACCCAGCACCTTCCTTGCATTGTTGGCATTGTTGTTGTTTTCGGCTGCCATGTGTTCTTCTTCCTTGAAGAATTCGGTCAGGTCCTCTAAAGAGAGTTGTGCCTTGGCTTCTCTTAGCTTTCTCTTCAAGGTTCTCTCGGGTTCAGGGTCAGCTTCAACAAGAATGCCTTTGTCTCTGCTCCTGCTCATATGAAAGAGAAGAGAACAAGAAAATGTGGAGTCCTCTATGTCACAGTATAGAGATTCCTTGAAATGTCAGAGGAAAAGAGAAATAGAAAGAAGAAGGAGAAGATGAATTCGAACTTTAATTAGATAAGGTTCGAATTGTGCATTTAGAAGGAGTGGTACTCCATAAATAGAAGGATGTGGGAAGGAGGGAAGAGAATTTTCGAAAATTCAATTAAAAGATTTTGAAAACATTTTGAAAATTTGATTGATAATTTTTGAAAATTAAAAGTGAAAAAGAAATCAAGTGATTTTTGAAAAAGATTTTGAAATTAGAAATTAAAAAGATTTGATTGAAAACTATTTTGAAAGAGATGTGGTTAAAAAGATTTAATTGAAAAGTTATGGTTTTAAAAAGATGTGATTGAGAAGATATGGTTTGAAAACAATTTTAAAAGATATGATTTGAAAACAATTTTAAAAAAGATTTGATTTTAAAATAAATGACTTGCCTAACAAGAAAAGATATGATTCAAAACATTAAACCTTTCTCAACAGAAAAGGCAACAAATTTGAGATGTTCAATCAAATCATTAATTGTTAGTAAGTATCTTTGAAAAAGGAAAGAAATTGATTTTGAAAACATTTGATTGAAAAGATATGATTTGAAAAAGATTTGATTTTGGAAAACTTTGAAAACTTGAAAAAAAATTGATTTTGAAAACAGAATCTTCCCCCTAGCACCATCCTGGCGTTAAACGCCCAGAATGGTATACATTCTGGCGTTTAACGCCCAAAATGCTACCTCTTTGGGCGTTAAACGCCCAACCAGGTGCCCTGGCTGGCGTTTAAACGCCAGTCTGCCTTCTTCATTGGGCATTTTTGAATGCTCAGCTTTTTCTGTATAATTCCTCTGCAGTATGTTCTGAATCTTCAATTCTTTGTATCATTGACTTGAAAAGACACAAATTAAAAATATTTTGGATTTTAATAATCAAAATGCAAAAGGAATCAATTAACAATGCATGCAAGACACCAAACTTAGCAGTTTGTATACTACTGACACTAACTATATGAGAATGCATATGAGACACACAAAATGCTTCAAGTCAATAGAATTCAAAGATTAGAACACAAAAATCATCAAGAATTACTTGAGGATCCTTAAGACACATGAATGAATGCATGCAATTGACACTAAACTTAAGATGAGACACTAGACTTAAGCAGGAAACATCAAATATTTTTGGTTTTTATGATTTTGTAAATTTTTTTTTTTTTGTGTTTTTCGAAAATTAAGTGGGAAAAGGTATCAAAATCCTTGATGAGAATTCCAGGAATCAGTGCAATGCTAGTCTAAGACTCCGGTCCAGGAATTAGACATGGCTTCACAGCCAGCCAAGCTTTCAAGGAAAGCTTCGGTCCAAAACACTAGACATGACCAAAGGTCAGCCAAATCTTAGCAGATCACTGCTCCAAGAGCAAAATTGATGAGAATCAACAAGCTCTTGTGGTGATAAGTTGAAACCTCGGTCCAATCAGATTAGACATGGCTTCTCAGCCAGCCAGATTTCAACAAATCATCATGAAACTCTAGAATTCATCTTCAAGAATTTCGAAAAAAATAAATACCTAATCTAAGCAACAAGATGAACCGTCAGTTGTCCAAACTAGAACAATCCCAGGCATTGTTACCAAAAGCTTGCTCAAAACTTGAACAATCCCCGGCAACGGCGCCAAAAACTTGGTGCGCGAAATTGTGAACAATACTTTTCACAACTCTCATAATCCCTGGTCATGAACTCCAAAAACTTGGTGGTTCAATTCCATGGCATTACACAACTTCGCACAACTAACCAGCAAGTGCACTGGGTCGTCCAAGTAATACCTTACGTGAGTAAGGGTCGATCCCACGGAGATTGTTAGCATTGAAGCAAGCTATGGTCATCTTGTAAATCTTAGTCAGGCAGACTCAAATGTATATGATGATGAACGAAAATAACATAGAAGATAAAGATAGTGATACTTATGTATATCATTGGTGTAAGAGCTTCAGACAAGCGTATGAAGATGCCTTCCCTTCCGTCTCTCTGCTTTCCTACTGCCTTCATCCAATCCTTTCTTACTCCTTTCCATGGCAAGCTCGTGTAGGGTTTCACTGTTGTCAGCAGCTACCTCCCATCCGCGCAGTGAAAGCTAATGCACGCACTCTGTCACAGTGCTGCCAATCACCGGTTTGGTTTCCTCCCCTACCGGAATAGAATCACTCTTTTGTGTCTGTCACTAACGCCCAGTAGGTTACAGGTTTGAAGCACGTCACAGTCATTCAATCATTGAATCCTACTCAGAATACCACAGACAAGGTTAGACCTTCCGGATTCTCTTGAATGCCGCCATCAGTTCTTGCCTATACCACGAAGACTCTGATCTCACGGAATGGCTGGCTCGTTTGTCAGGCGAGCACTCGGTTGTCAGGCGATCAACCATGCATCATGCAATCAGAAATCCAAGAGATATTCACCAAGCCTCGAATGCTTGTAGAACAAGAATGGTTGTCAGTCACCTTGTTCATAGGTGAGAATGATGATGAGTGTCAATCATCACCTTCATCAAGTTGAAGAACAAGTGATATCTTGGATAAAGAACAAGCGGAATTGAATGGAAGAACAAATAGTAATTGCATTAATACTCGAGGTACAGCAGAGCTCCACACCTTAATCTATGGTGTGTAGAAACTCCACCGTTGAAAATACATAAGAACAAGGTCTAGGCATGGCCGTGAGGCCAGCCCCCAAATGATCTAAGAACTAGATGTCCAAAGATGATCAAAGGATCTAAAAATAATCCAAAGATGAAAATACAATAGTAAAAGGTCCTACTTATAGAAAACTAGTACATAGATGAGTAAATGACATAAAAATCCACTTCCGGGCCCACTTGGTGTGTGTTTGGGCTGAGCAATGAAGAAATTTCGTGTAGAGACTCTCCTTGGAGTTAAACGCCAGCTTTAGTGCCAGTTTGGGCGTTTAACTCCCAATTAGGTGCCAGTTCCGGCGTTTAACGCTGGATTTTCTTGAGGTGACTTTGAACGCCGGTTTGGGCCATCAAATCTTGGGCAAAGTATGGACTATTATATATTGCTGGGAAGCCCAGGATGTCTACTTTCCAACGCCGTTGAGAGCGCGCCAATTGGGCTTCTGTAGCTCCAGAAAATCCACTTCGAATGCAGGGAGGTCAGAATCCAACAGCATCTGCAGTCCTTTTCAGTCTCTGGATCAGATTTCTGCTCAGGTCCCTCAATTTCAGCCAGAAAATACCTGAAATCACAGAAAAACACACAAACTCATAGTAAAGTCCAGAAAAGTGAATTTTAACTAAAAACTAATAAAAATATACTAAGAACTCAACTAAAACTACTAAAAACATACTAAAAACAATGCCAAAAAGCATACAAATTATCCGCTCATCACTGACACAGTACATGATAAGGAAGTAGATCAGGATGTCTACAGATTATTACTGTTTCCATTTGCTGTAAAAGATCAAGCTAAGAGGTGGTTAAATAACCAACCTAAGAACAGCATAAGGACATGGAAACAGTTGTCAAAAAAATTCCTGAATCACTATTTTCCTCCAAAACGGATGACACAGCTAAGGCTGAGCATCCAAGGCTTCAAACAAGGAGATAATGAATCTCTTTATGACACTTGGGAGAGATACAGAGAGATGCTGAGAAAATGTCCCTCTGAAATATTTTCAGAGTGGGTGCAATTAGACATCTTCTACTCAGGGCTTACAGAAAAAGCTCAGATTTCTCTAGATCACTCAGCTAGTGGATCTATACATATGAGAAAAGAAATTGAAGAAGCTCAAGAGCTTATTGATACAGTTGCCAAAAATCAGCATCTGTACCTAAGCAATGAATCTTCCATGAAAGAAGAAGCTAAAACAGTAACTGCTGAACTCAGTCCTGTAGATCAGGCTAATGAATTCAATCAGCAATTAGACTTTCTAACAAAATAGCTAGCCGAGTTCAAGGAGATATTACAAGAAACAAGAATGGCTAACCAAAATCCCTCTAAGGACAATCAGAGCCCAGAGAGGAATAATGCTGGCGCTGAACGCCCAAACCATGCTCATTCCTGGCGTTCAACGCCAGAAACAAGCAAGGACTTGGCGTTGAACGCCTAAAGGGAGCACAGTTCTGGCGTTCAGACGCTAGAAACAGGCAAGGAGCTGGCGTCTAACGCCACTCCAACTTCCACCCCTGGCATTCAAATGCCAGTGGGGGATCAGACACATACAAGTGCTGATAACAACCCTTCTAAAAAGGCTTCCCAACTCACTTCTACAGGTAATAAACCTGCAGCAACTAAGGTTGAGGAATACAAAGCCAAAATGCCTTATCCTCAAAAACTCCGCCAAGCAGAACAGGATAAGCAATCTGCCCGCTTTGCAGACTATCTCAGAACTCTTGAAATAAAGATTCCGTTTGCAGAAGCACTTGAGCAAATACCCTCTTATGCCAAGTTCATGAAAGAGATCTTAAGTCATAAGAAGGATTGGAGGGAAACTGAAAAAGTTTACCTCACTGAAGAATGCAGTGCAGTTATCCTAGAAAGCTTACCTGAGAAGCTTAAGGATCCCAGAAGCTTTATGATACCATGCACATTAGAGGGTACTTGTACCAAGCAAGCTCTATGTGATCTTGGGGCAAGTATCAACTTAATACCTGCATCTATTATCACAAAGCTTGGTTTGACTGAAGAAGTCAAACCAACCCGGATATGTCTTTAACTTGCTGATGGCTCCATTAAATACCCATCAGGCGTGATTGAAGACATGATTGTCAAGGTTGGGCCATTTGCCTTTCCTACTGACTTTGTGGTGCTGGAAATGGAGGAGCACAAGAGTGCAACTCTCATTCTAGGAAGACCTTTCCTAGCAACTGGCCGAACCCTCATTGACGTCCAAAAAGGGGAAGTAACCCTGAGAGTCAATGAGGAGGAGTTTAAGTTGAATGTTGTCAAAGCCATGCAACATCCAGACACCCCCAAATGACTGCATGAGTGTTGATATTATTGACTCTCTGGTAAGAGAGGTCAATATGACTGAGAGTCTCGAATCAAAGCTAGAGGACATCTTTAAAGATGTTCAGCCTGATCTGGAGGAATCAGAGAGAATAATAGAACCTCTGAAAATCCCTCAGGAAGAGGAGAAACCTCCTAAACCCGAGCTCAAACCATTACCACCATCCCTGAAATATACATTTCTGGGAGAAGGTGATACCTTTCCTGTAATCATAAGCTCTACCTTAGAGCCACAGGAAGAGGAAGCACTAATTCAAGTGCTAAAGACACACAAGATAGCTCTTGGGTGGTCCATTAGTGATCTTAAGGGCATTAGACCAGCCAGATGCATGCACAAGATCTTATTGGAGGGTGACGCTAAGCCAGTGGTCCAACCACAAAGGCGGCTGAATTCAGCCATGAAGGAAGTGGTGTAGAAGGAGGTCACTAAATTACTAGAGGCTGGGATTATTTATCCTATTTCTGATAGTCCCTGGGTAAGCCCTGTTCAAGTCGTCCCTAAGAAGGGAGGCATGACAGTGGTTCATAATGAAAAAAATGAACTTGTTCCAACAAGAACAGTTACAGGGTGGCGTATGTGTATTGATTATAGAAGGCTCAATACAGCCACCAGAAAGGATCATTTTCCTTTACCATTCATAGACCAGATGCTAGAAAGACTAGCAGGTCATGAATACTACTACTTCCTGGATGGATATTCAAGTTATAATCAAATTGCAGTAGATCCCCAGGATCAAGAGAAAACGGCATTCACATGTCCATCTGGAGTATTTACATACAGAAGGATGCCATTTGGCCTGTGCAATGCACCTGCAACATTTCAGAGGTGCATGCTCTCAATTTTCTCTGATATGGTGAAAAAATTTCTGGAAGTCTTCATGGATGACTTTTCAGTTTTTAGAGACTCATTCAGCTCTTGTCTTAACCATCTAGCACTTGTTCTAAAGAGATGCCAAGAGACTAACCTGGTTTTAAACTGGGAGAAATGTCACTTTATGGTGACTGAAGGAATTGTCCTTAGGCACAAAATTTTGAACAAAGGAATAGAGGTGGATCAAGCTAAGGTAGAGGTAATTGAAAAATTACCACCACCTGCCAATGTTAAGGCAATCAAAAGCTTTCTGGGGCATGCAGGATTCTAGAAGAGGTTTATAAAGGATTTTTCAAAAATCGCCAAACCTCTGAGCAACCTGCTAGCTGCTGACACGCCATTTTTCTTTGATAAGGAGTGTCTGCAGGCTTTTGAAACTCTGAAAGCTAAATTGGTCATAGCACCAATCATCTCTGCACCAAACTGGACATTGCCATTTGAACTAATGTGTGATGCCAGTGACCATGCCATTGGTGCAGTGTTGGGACAAAGGCATGACAAGCTGCTACACGTTATTTACTATGCCAGTCGTGTTCTAAATGATGCACAGAAGAACTACACAACCATAGAAAAAGAGCTACTTGCAATGGTTTACGCCATTGACAAGTTTAGATCCTATTTAGTAGGATCAAAAGTGACCATGCCGCTCTTAAATATCTACTCACAAAGCAGGATTCAAAACCCAGACTCATAAGATAGGTGTTGCTCCTGCAAGAGTTTGATATAGAAATAAGAGACAGAAAAGGGACAGAGAATCAAGTAGCAGATCACCTGTCCCGAATAGAACCAGTAGAAGGGGCGTCCCTCCCTCTTACTGAGATCTCAGAAAACTTTTCGGATGAGCAACACTTTGCCATCCAGAAAGTGCCATGGTTTGCAGACATTGCAAACTACAAGGCAGTAAGATTCATACCCAAAGAATACAGTAGACAACAATCAAAGAAGCTGATCACAGATGCAAAGTATTATCTTTGGGATGAGCCGTATCTCTTTAAGAGATGTGCAGACGGAGTAATTCGTAGATGTGTGCCTAGAGAAGAAGCGCAGAAGATCCTATGGCACTGCCATGGATCACAGTATGGAGGACATTTTGGAAGTGAGCGAACAGCCGCAAGAGTCCTCCAATGTGGCTTCTACTGGCCTACTCTCTATAAAGATTCCCGAGTGTTTGTGCTTAATTGCGACAGTTGCCAAAGATCTGGCAATCTGCCTCACAGTTATGCCATGCCTCAACAAGGGATCTTGGAGATTGAGTTGTTTGATGTATGGGGTATTGACTTCATGGGACCTTTCCCACCATCAAACTCAAACACTTATATTCTGGTGGCAGTGGATTATGTATCCAAATGGGTGGAAGCTATTGCAACACCCATTAATGACACTAAGACCGTGTTAAAATTCCTCTAGAAACACATCTTCAGCAGATTTGGTACCCCTAGAGTATTAATCAGTGATGGGGGCACTCACTTCTGTAATAAACAGCTTTACTCTGCTTTGGTTCGTTATGGAGTTAGCCACAGGGTAGCCACTCCATATCATCCATAGACAAATGGGCAAGCTGAAGTCTTTAACAGAGAGCTTAAAAGAATTCTGGAACGGACTGTAATTAACCGTAGAAAGGATTGGGCAAGAAGCTTGGATGATGCTCTGTGGGCATACAGAACAGCATTCAAGACACCTATAGGGACCTCTCCATACCAGCTCGTGTATGGAAAGGCGTGTCACTTGCCAGTGGAACTGGAACACAAGGCCTACTGGGCAACCAGATTCCTAAACCTTGATGCTAAGTTAGCTAGAGAAAAACGATTGCTCCAGTTAAATGAGCTCGAAGAATTTAGACTCAATGCTTTCGAGAATGCAAAAATTTACAAAGAGAAAGCAAAAAGATGGCATGATAAGAAACTGTCATCCAGAGTCTTTGAGCCGGGGCAGAAAGTTCTGCTATTTAATTCTAGGCTCAAATTATTCCTCGGGAAACTAAAATCCCGGTGGAGAGGTCCATATGTGATTACAAGTGTATCACCATATGGATACGTAGAGCTTCAGGATAATGACTCTAACAAAAAGTTCATTGTTAATGGACAGAGAGTTAAACATTATCTTGAAAGTAATTTTGAGCAAGAATGCTCAAAACTAAGACTTGATTAAAGCTCTGTAATAGTCCAGCTAAGGACAATAAAGAAGCGCTCGCTGGGAGGCAACCCAGCCATTTACAAAATTTAATTTTATTTGTTTTTGTTAAAATTTTTACAGGTATATGTCAAAGTGTCTTCAAAAGGTAGAATAGCAATTGCTTGAATTCACAGAGCTACAGGGGAAGTTAGAATCTCACTGGCATGAAAAAGCCAGTAAGAAACATTTTGGGCGTTGAACGCCCAAAAGAAGCATCCACTGGGCGTTCAACACCAGTAAGAATGGCCATCTGGGCGTTGAACGCCAGAAAGAAGCATCTTCTGGGCGTTGAACGCCAGAAATAAGCTCTTTCTGGGCGTTTAACGCCAGAATTACAGCATCCTGGGCATTTAGAGAAATGCCCAGTGACAAAGGACTTCCTGGCGTTCAACGCTAGAAAGAAGCAATAGCTGGGCGTTGAACGCCCAGGAGAAGCAGCAATTGGGCGTTAAACGCCCAAAACATGCAGCATTTGGGCGTTTAACGTCAGGATGGTGGGGAGGAGGTAAAATTCGTTTTTCTTTACAAATTTTCAAAATTTTTATGTTTCAATTCATGATTTCTTGCATAAACATGTTTCAAAATGTCATCCTTTAATTTCAAAAATTTTAATCCTAATTTCTAAAAACTCTAATTTCTAAAATCCCTTTCTCAAAAATAATATATCTTCATACATAAACATAAACCTTTTTCCAATCCAATCCAACTCTTTTTCCATTTTTTTCAAAACTTAATTATCTTTTAAAATCTTTTTCAAATTAAAAATTCAGATTTATTTTTAAATATCATTCATATCTTTTTTAAATTATATCTTTTTCTTATCATATTTATCTTTTATAAATCATATCTTTTATCTTATATCTTTTTCTTATTTTCGAAAACCCACCCCCCCTTTATATCCACTTCGGCGCCCCTCTCATCATTCCTCATTCCACACTTGCTCTCCTCCTATCCCTCTCCTTTCTTTTCTTTTGCTTGAGGACAAGCAAACCTCTAAGTTTGGTGTGTTATCTGTGATCACTAAGATCATGGCCCCTAAAGGAAAATAACCCACCCCAAGAGGCAATAAAGAGAGTATTCCAAAACCACTTTGGAATCAAGGGAAGTTCTTGACTAAAGAACACTCAGACCATTACTACAAAATAATGGGTCTAAGATCAGTGATCCCAGAAGTCAAGTTCGATCTGAAAGAAGATGAATATCCGGAGATCCAAGAACAAATTCAAAACAGGAACTGGGAAATCCTAGCTAATCCTGAAACAAAAGTGTGAAGGAATATGGTTCAGGAGTTCTATGCTAATCTATGGCAGACAGACAGGCAAAGAATAATTGGAGCTGCCCTCTATGACCATCGGACCTTAGTCAGAGGAAAGATTGTTCACATCCATCCTGACAAAATCAGGGAGATCTTTAAGCTTCCTCAACTGAAAGATGACCCAGACTCCTTTAATAGGAGAATGATGAGGGTAAACAAAGGTCTGGACAAGATTCTAGAGGATATATGCATCCCTGGAGCCAGGTAGACCACCAGCACCACTGGCATCCCAAATCAACTCAAGAGAGAAGATCTCAAACCAGTTGCCAGAGGCTGGCTGGACTTTATTGGGCGTTCTATATTGCCCACCAGCAACCGTTCTGAAGTTACTGTTAAAAGAGCAGTGATGATTCACTGCATCATGTTGGGAAGAGAAGTAGAAGTTCATCAACTAATCTCGTGTGAACTCTACAAAATAGCAAACAAGAACTCCAAGGATGCCAAATTGGCCTATCCAAGCTTAATTTCTATGCTCTGTAGAGATGCCGGAGTGAAGATGGGAATAACTGAGTATATCTCAGTTGAGCGGCCAATCACTAAAATATCAACGGAAAGACAACAGCTGCAGGATGATCCAATCAAGAGGAGAGCACAAGAATTCCTCCCAGAACTTCCTCAATTCGAATATTGAGAACATCTTGAGGCATCTATTTCCAAGTTACAAGAAGTTATGAACCAAATAAAGGAAGAACAGAACAATCAAAGTAGCATGCTTTGCAAATTGCTTAGGGAACAAGAAGAGCAAGGGCGTGACTTAAGGGAGCTGAAGCGCCAGAAATTAATCCTTGAAGGACCAAGCACCCCACAGATCAGAGGAACATCCACTTCCCAAAATACAGGTTGTTGAGTTCTAATTTTAGCTTTAACTCTGTGATAGTGTTATCATAGGAATTTACCTTAGAAGTTATACAGTAGTAGTAGTAAATTAGCATATCTATTCTGGTTTTATTTCCAATTAAGTTATAATTTATTTTTCTCATCATCATCAAACATGAATAAAATAGTAGATTTTTAGAATAAAGAGGCAATATTTTTTTTCGAGTTCTTAATAAGAAAAATTCTAATTATTTATATGTGGTGGCAATACTTTTTGTCTTCTGAATGAATGCTTGAACAGTGCACATTTTGTATCCTGAATTTTACGAATGTTGGCTCCTGAAAGAATGAGGAACACGAAAAATATTATTGATGATCTGAAAAATCATGAATTTGATTCTTGAAGCAAGAAAAAGCAGTAAAAAAAAAAACTTTTACAAGAAATCATTGTACCAAGAAAAAGAAGAAAAGCCAATAGCCCTTAAAACCAAAAGGCAAGGGTGAAAAGGATCCAAGGCTTTGAGCATTAGTGGATAGGAGGGCCCAAGGAAGTAATTCCAGGCCTAAGCGGCTAAATCAAGCTGTCCCTAACCATGTGCTTGTGGCATGCAGGTCCAAGTGAAAAGCTTGAGACTGAGTAGTTAAAGTCGTGATCCAAAGCAAAAAGAGTGTGCTTAAGAGCTCTGGACACCTCTAACTGGGGACTTTAGCAAAGCTGAGTCACAATCTGAAAAGGTTCACCCAGTCATGTGTCTGTGGCATTTATGTATCCGGTGGTAATACTGGAAAACAAAGTGCTCAGGGCCACGGCCAAGACTCATAAAGTAACTGTGTTTAAGAATCAACATACTACACTAGGAGAATCAATAATACTATCTGAATTCTAAGTTTCTATGGATGCCAACCATTCTGAATTTCAAAGGATAAAGTGAGATGCCAAAACTGTTCAGAGGCAAAAAGCTACTAGTCCCGCTCATCTAATTAGAATCTGGGCTTCACTTAAAACTCTGAGATATTATTGCTTCTTGACTTATTTTTATCCTCTTTTATTTATCTAGTTGCTTGGGGACAAGCAACGGTTTAAGTTTGGTGTTGTGATGAGCGGATATTTTATACGCTTTTTGGGGGTAATTTCATGTAGATTTTAGTATGTTTTAATTAGTTTTTAGTAGAATATCATTAGTTTTTAGGCAAAAATCATATTTCTGGACTTTACTATGAGTTTGTGTATTTTTCTGTGATTTCAGGTATTTTCTGACTGAAATTGAGGGGGCTGAGCAAAAATCTGATTTAGGCTGAAAAAGGACTGCTGATGCTGTTGGATCCTGACCTCCCTGCACTCAGAATGAATTTTCTGGAGCTACAGGAGTCCAATTGACGCGCTCTCAATTGGGTTGGAAAGTAGACATCCAGGGCTTTCCAGAAAAATATAATAGTCCATACTTTGCGCAAAGATAGATGACGTAAACTGGCGTTCAACACCAGTTCCATGTTGCAGTCTGGCGTCCAGCGCCAGAAACAGGTTACAAGTTGGAGTTCAACGCCCAAAACACGTTACAACCTGGCGTTCAACTCCAGAAACAGCCCAAGCACGTGAGAGGCTTAAGTCTCAGCCCCAGCACACACCAAGTAGGCCCCAGAAGTGGATTTTTCTCACCAATTATCTTAGTTTATTCATATTCTGTAAACCTAGGTTACTAGCTTACTATTTAAATAACTTTTAGAGACTTATTTTGTATCTCATGATATTTTCAGATCTGAATTTTATACACTTTGACGGCATGAGTCTCTAAACTCCATTGTTGGGGGTGAGGAGCTCTGCAGCGTCTCGATGAATTAATGCAATTGTTTCTATTTCTCCATTCAAACGTGTGTGTTCCTATCTAAGATGTTCATTCGCACTTAATTATGAATAAGGTGATGATCCGTGACACTCATCACCTTCCTCAATCCATGAACGTGTGCCTGACAACCACCTCCGTTCTACATCAGATTGAATGAGCTTCTCTTAGATTCCTTAATCAGAATCTTCGTGGTATAAGCTAGAATTGATGGCGGCCGCTCTTGAGGATCCGGAAAGTCTAAACCTTGTCTGTGGTATTCCGAGTAGGATTCAAGGATTGAATGGCTGTGACGAGCTTCAAACTCGCGATTGCTGGGCGTGATGACAAACGCAAAAGGATCAATGGATCCTATTCCAACATGATCGAGAACCAACAGCTGATTAGCCGTGCTGTGACAGAGCATCTGGACCGTTTTCACTGAGAGGATGGGAGGTAGCCACTGACAATGGTGACACCCTACATACAGCTTGCCATGGAAGGAACTTTGCACTTTGGAATTGAGTTGAATATTACATTACAGGAATTCAGAAGACAAAGCATCTCCAAAACTCCAACATATTCTCCATTATTAAAGTAACAATTATTTATTTCACGCTCTTTTATTTTTCTAATAATTCCAACTGATAATTTTAATTGATATCCTGACTAAGAATAATAAAATAAACATAGCTTGCTTCAAACCAATAATCTCCGTGGGATCGACCCTTACTCACGTAAGGTATTACTTGGACGACCCAGTGCACTTGCTGGTTAGTTGTGTGAATTGTCAAAGAGTGGGATTGCATTTCGTGCACCAGTCTCTATATGAGCCTCAGATTCCTTTGGGTCCTCAATAGAGAACTCCTTCTTGCTTGAGAGATGTCCCATGAGGTCTTCCTCATTGGGATTCACGTCCTCTCCTTCCTCTCTAGGTTCGGCCATATTGATTATATCAATGGCCTTGCACTCTCTTTTTGGATTTTCTTCAGTATTGCTTGGGAGAGTACTAGGAGGAGTTTCAGTGACTTTCTTACTCAGCTGGCCCACTTGTGCCTCCAGATTTCTGATGGAAGATCTTGTTTCACTCATGAAACTTAAAGTGGCCTTGGACAGATCAGAGACTATATTTGCTAAGTTAGAGGTATTTTGCTCAGAATTCTCTGTCTGTTGCTGAGAAGATGATGGAAAAGGCTTGCTATTGCTGAGCCTGTTTCTTCCACCATTATTAAAGCCTTGTTAAGGCTTTTGTTGATCCCTCCATGAGAAATTTGGATGATTTCTCCATGAAGAATTATAGGTCTTTCCATAAGGTTCACCCATGTAATTTACCTTTGCCATTGCAGGGTTTTCAGGATCATAAGCTTTTTCTTCAGAAGATGCCTCTTTAGTACTATTGGATGCATTTTGCCATCTATTCAGACTTTGAGAAATCATGTTGACTTGCTGAGTCAACATTTTGTTCTGAGCCAATATGGCATTCAGAGCATCAATTTCAAGAACTCCCTTCCTCTGAGGCATCCCATTATTCACGGAATTCCTCTCAGAAGTGTACATGAATTGGTTATTTGCAATCATTTCAATAAGTTCCTGAGCTTCTGCAGGCATTTTCTTTAGGTGAATGGATCCACCTACAGAATGGTCCAGTGATATCTTAGAGAACTCAGATAGACCATAATAGAATATATCTATCATGGTCCATTCTGAAAACATGTCAGAAGGACACTTTTTGGTCATCTACTTGTATCTTTCCCAAGCTTCATAAAGGGATTCACCATCTTTTTGCTTGAAGGTCTGAACATCCACTCTAAGCTTGCTCAGCTTTTGAGGAGGAAAGAATTTAACCAAGAAGGTCGTGACCAGCTTATCCCAGGAGTCCAGGCTATCCTTAGGTTGTGAGTCCAACCATGTTCTAGCTCTGTCTCTTACAGCAAAAGGGAAAAACATGAGCATGTAGACTTCAGGATCTACTCCATTCGTATTTACAGTCTCACAGATCTGCAAGAACTCAGTTAAAAACTGATAGGGATCTTCTGATGGAAGTCCATGAAACTTGCAGTTTTGTTGCATTAGAGCAACTAGTTGAGGTTTCAGCTCAAAATTGTTTGCTCCAATAGCAGGAATTGAGATGCTTCTTCCATCAAACTTGGAAGTAGGTGTAGTATAATCACCAAGCATCCTCCTTGCATTATTGTTGTTGGGTTCAGCTGCCATCTCCTTTTCTTGTTCGAAAATTTCAGCAAGGTTGTCTCTGGATTGTTGTAATTTAGCTTCTCTTAGTTTCTTCTTCAGAGTCCTTTCAGGTTCTGGATCAGCTTCAACAAGAATGCCTTTTTCCTTGTTCCTGCTCATATGAGAAAGAAGAAAACAGAAAAGGAAGAGGAATCCATTATGTCACAGTATAGAGATTCTTTTATGTTAGTAGAAGAAGAAGGGAATAAAGAAAGGAGAATCCAAACACAAAGGTGAGGATAGGGGCAGAGATGTGAGATGAAGATAAGTGTTAGTAAATGAATAAATAAATAGAATAAGATGAGAGACAGAAGTTTTCGAAAATAATTTTGAAAAGGAGTTAATGATTTTTGAAAATTAAGATAAGAAATAAAATTAAAATTAAAATTTAAAACAATTAATTAATTAAAAAGAATTTTTGAAAAAGAGGGAGGTATTTTCGAAAATTAGAGAGAGAAAAGTTGTTAGGTGGTTTTGAAAAAGATAAGAAATAAACAAAAAGTCAAATAGTTAGTTGAAAAAGACTTGAAAGTCAATTTTGAAAAGATAAGAAGATAAGAAGATATTTTGAAATCAAAATTTTGAAAAAGATATGATAAAAAGATATGATTAAAAAGATATGGTTGAAAAAAGATTTAATTTTTAAAATTAAAATTAATTACTTGACTAACAAGAAACTAAAAGATATGATTCTAGAATTTAAAGATTGAACCTTTCTTAACAAGAAAGTAACAAACTTCAAATTTTTGAATCAATCATATTAATTGTTAGCATAATTTTCGAAAATAAAGATAAAACTAAGAAAAAGATTTTTGAAAAATAATTTTAAAAAAATTAAATTTTCGAAAATTAAATAAAAAAATGAAAAAGATTTGATTTTTGAAAAAGTTTTAATAAGATAAGATTTTTAAAATTTGAAAATTTGACTTGACTTACAAGAAACAACTAATTTAAAAAATTTTGACTAAGTCAACCCAAATTTTTGAAATTTTGAGAGAAAAAAGGAATAGATATTTTTTTGTGATTTTTGAATTTTTAATTATGAGAGAGAAAAACATAAAAAATGACTCACAACATGAAAATTATGAATCAAAACACATGATGCATGCAAGAACACTATGAATGTCAAGATGAACACCAAGAACACTTTGAAGATCATGATGAACATCAAGAACATGATTTTGAAAAATTTTTTTATTCAAAGAAAACATGCAAGACACCAAACTTAGAAATTTGCAATGCTTAGAAACTATGAATGCAAAAATGCATATGAAAAACAACAAAGAACACAAAACAAGAAATTATCAAGATCAAACAAGTAGACTTATCAAGAACAACTTGAAGATCATGAAGAACACTATGAATGCATGAATTTTTCGAAAAATGCAAGAACAATATGAATATGCAATTGACACCAAACTTAAAACATGACACAAGACTCAAACAAGAATCACAAAATAATTTTTGTTTTTATGATTTTATTATTTTTTTGTATTTTCTTTTATTTTTTCCGAAAAACATATAGGAAAAAGAAAACAAGAAATTCAAAATTTTTTAATAAGAATTCCAGGAATCTTTCAATATTAGGCTAAAGCTCCAATCAAAGGGTTGGACATGGCTTAATAGCCAGCCAGCTTTAGGATGGCTTTACATGCATTGAGGTGATTAGTTGAAGTCTTATTCCAAAAGGATTTGGATATGGCTTTATAGCCAACCAAGCTACAACATGCTTCATGAAACACTAGTATTCATTCTTAAAAATTTAGAACAATTTTTTTTTTTGCAAGATTTTTGAAATTTTTGTTTGAAAATAAAACAAAAGGAAAATTACCTAATCTGAGCAACAAGATGAACCGTCAGTTGTCCAAACTCGAACAATCCCCGGAAACGGCGCCAAAAACTTGGTGCACGAAATTGTGATCATCAACAATGGCTCCAACAACTTGGTAGCGCTCTCAAACGTGAATCACACTTAGTCACAACTCCGCACAACTAACCAGCAAGTAAACTGGGTCGTCCAAGTAATACCTTACGTGAGTAAGGGTCGATCCCACGGAGATTGTTGGTATAAAGCAAGCTATGGTCATCTTGTAAATCTCAGTCAGGCAGATTATAAAAGGTTATAGAATTTTCGAATAATAATAATAAATAAACAGAAAATAAAGATAAAGTTACTCATGTAAATCATTGGCGGGAATTTCAGATAAGTGTATGGAGATGCTGTGTTCCTTTTGAATCTCTGCTTTCCTACTGCCTTCATCCAATCCTTCTTATTCTTTTCCATGGCAAGCTGTATGTAAGGCATCACCGTTGTCAATGGCTACATCCCATCTTCTCAGTGAAAAAGGTCCAAATTCTCTTGTCACAACACGACTAATCATCTGTCAGTTCTCGATCATGTCGGAATAAGATCCCTTGATCCTTTTGCATTTGTCATCACGCCCAACAATCGCGAGTTTGAAGCTCGTCACAACCATTCAATCCCTGAATCCTACTCGGAATACCACAGACAAGGTTTAGACTTTCCGGATTCTCATGAATGCCGCCATCAATTCTAGCTTATACCACGAAGACTCTGATCTCACGGAATGGAAGGCTCGGTTGTCAGGTGCTGCGGAATTTTATAACCCACACTTACTAACCGGCAAGTGCACCGGGTCTTACCAAGTAATACCTTACGTGAGTAAGGGTCAATCCCACGAGGATTGATGGATCAAGCAACCATGGTTGATTGATTGGATTAGTTAGGCAAGCAGAAATTGGTTTTGAGATGTTCAAAAGATTTAAGTTTGAATTCAAAAATATCAAAAGTATAGACAAGTAAATAAATTGGGAATAAAATATGGATAAACAGTTAAGGCTTCAGAGTTATCTATTTTTCCGGATTAACTTTTCTTACTAACTATTTTAATTATGTAGGATTTAATTTATGGCAAGCTATATGTGACTAGACCCTAATTCCTTAGACCTTTCTAGTCTCCTCTAAAGTTCATCAACTGCCAATTCCTTGGTCAATTAATTCCAATTAGAGGGTAAAAATCAATTTTCAGTTTTCATGCCACAAAAACTCTAATTACCCAAAAATAAGGGGATTATATGTCACGTATCCCATTAAATCCAAATAATTAAAATTTAGGAGAATATGTTTTCAAGCTGTTGTTCGAGTATAGAGCTTTTCCAAGTTATACAAGAACTCAAATAGAAAGAGGGTCATACTTCCGTTCCACCGAAATTCATAAGATAAAGAACGAAAACAACTCTTAAATATAAATCCAAAACATAAATTAAAATAGAAAAAGCAATAAAATCAATCCATACAAATAGACAGAGCTCCTAACCTTAACAGTGGAGGTTTAGTTGCTCATAGAATGTAGAATGTAAATTTGTTTAGAATTCCCTAATGGAATCCCTCTAATCTAATCTAATGTAATGTCCTCTTCAATAGAAGAGAAGTCTCCCCTATTTATAACTAATCCTAATTAATTTAAAATCTAATTATCTAAAAAAATAAAAATAATATCTTTTCCTAAAAGATAAGATTTGAATTTAAATTTGAATTAATTAACAGATTTTCAGTTGATGGGTGGGGACCACTTGCTTTGTCCATTCTGCAGCTTCTAATCTGTGTTTTCTGGGCCGGAAAGTGGGTCAAAACAGCCCAAAATTCGTAACCAGCATTTTCTGAATTATTGCAGATCACGCATGTGACGCGTCCGCGTCATCCACGCGTTCGCGTCAGGCACGCGATCGCGTCATTGCGATTTCTTCATTCCACGCGGTCGCGTGAGCCATGCGTCCGCGTCGGTCTTCGCTGGTCATCTCTTTGGTTTCTTCTTTTTCTCTGCAGAAACTTCATCAAATCCCTCTGAATGCTACCTAAAATAAATAAAATTACAAAAAATTCAAAATAGCATCCATAGTGGCTAAAATATAATTAATTCTAAATTAAACTCAACAATTTAGATGCAAATTCACTAGGAAAAGATAAATAAGATGCTCACGCATCACGACACCAAACTTAAACTATTGCTTGTCCTCAAGCAACCAAAACTAATATAAGCTTAGGATGTGAATTTGCATGAGAATGAGAGTTCGATTAAGCTCATGTCTCTTTTTATGGTGGGATTTATAACTGTAATCCTGAATAGGTTTGGCATCTCACTCTCCTTTAAATCAGAAGGATGTCACTGCCATCTGGAATTAGAATCCGGATAATATTATGAATTCTCTGATCTTTTATGTTTTAGTTTAATCCTTGGACACAGCAAAATTTACTTTAATTTATTTTCTTTGATTCTTTGCACCTTGAGCCTAGCCGTGACTTTAAATGTTTTGTCTCAAGAGTTACTTGACACAAAAACACCACAAGCACTTAACTGGGGAACTCCCTTTGAGTTGTAATTTTTCTTTTAATTACTCCCAGACAGTGGTGCTCAAAGCCTTTGGCATACTCTGTTAAATGCAATTGATCTCGACTCTAAGTGTTTTGTCTCAAGGATTACTTGACACAGTCACACCACAAGCATATGACTAGGGAAACAACTCTTTGAGCTTTTAATCATGTCTGACCTCCCTAGTCATTGATGCTCAGAGCCTTGGACCTTGCTTTTATTATTATTTATTTATTTATATAATGATTTTTTTCTTTTGCTGTTTCTTTTGCTTCAAGGATTAAATTTTTGTTTATTTCAGAGAAGTCATAATAATTCTCTAAATTCCTGTTCCTTATACATCAACATCCCTTGATTCAAATTCAAATATACACTGTTCATATCATGCATTCAAAAATCACAGAAAATACCACCACATTTAAGTAAATAAGACTATTCTTAGAATTAAACTCAATTTCTCATGCAATACATCACTTCTTTTTCTTTTCTTTTTAGATTCAAGTTCAGTGAGTGGTACATGGAACATCTTTTCAGCATTAAAGCAATTAAAAGAAAACTAATCCTATGATTCTAACTAATAAAAGATCATGCAACAAACAAAGCAAAATAGTAGAAAGCCAGAACATAACATAGAAAAAAAAGAGGGGAGGAATAAAAATGAAAGGAACTCAACCACCTTAGTTATCCTAGCGGTTGCTTTATTCTTTAGGTTGTGCTCCTCCGTGAAGATGATTTGCCTCCCTTTTGTGCTAGAAAACCAATAAGCGCAGCGTCCAACAACACCAAACTTAAAGGTTTGCTTGTCCTCAAGCAAATAAGAGCTGAAAATAGAAGAGATAAATATTATGATGAGAGAAAAATAAAAGGATAAAAGAATAAGAGAGAATTAGGATTGGGAGAGGGAGAAAGAAATCTGGGCGGCGCAAGCGACGCGGACGCGTGGAGCACGCGTTCGCGTGATTGCGCTTCAATTAGGTTGACGCGGTCGCATCGGTCACGCGGTCGCGTGACCCTGTTCATGCTACTGGCGCGAGTGCAGCCTCGCGCCTGCACAACTCTCTGTTCGAATTTATATATTTGCTAAATTTGGGGTGACGCGATCGCGTGGGGCATGCGATCGCGTGAATGGCTTCAGAAGGAAATGACGCGGACACTTCGGCGACGCGTTCGCGTGATAGGGATTATGCATCTAGCACCAAGCCAGCACCACTCCAGCACAATATTTGGTTGTGCACCCTTTTTACGTCGAAAATCAGGGCACGCGATCGCGTGGGTCACGCGGTCGCGTGGGAGGCTAATATTCCCACATGACGCGGACGCGTCGGCGATGCGATCGCGTGGGGCGATTTGTGCCACTGGCACGCCTCCAACCATGCTCTAGCGTGACTCTCTGTCAAATTTATTTTTCATACACATCCATCTGACGCGAACGCGTCAGCGACGCTTACGCGTCGTGTGTGCGTTTTTTTTTTTGAAATGTAGCTTGAGGTGTTCGGTTCCTGAGATAGGATAACTGCATGGTCAGAATATTAGAAAGAACTTAATAAAAATTAAATAAGAAAACTACTACTACGAAAAATAACTAAAACTGAAAAGAAACGATCATACCACGGTG
The DNA here is from genome assembly GCF_014773155.1 of Arachis stenosperma. Lineage (NCBI taxonomy): Eukaryota > Viridiplantae > Streptophyta > Magnoliopsida > Fabales > Fabaceae > Arachis > Arachis stenosperma. The sequence goes on from NC_080379.1 coordinate 127,443,472, forward strand.
GGTTGTCTCCCACCAAACACTTTTAGTTAAAGTCCTTATGTTGGACATGTGGTGATCTCTTTGTCATGGTGGCTTATGCTTGTACTGATCCAGGAATCCCCACCAATGTTTGTAATTCCAATGGCTACCGGGATCCCAAACCAGGCGTATAACGCCTTTGAGCAATTTGAAGCAAGTGACAAGACCCCAAGAGACTTGATTGTGGGAATGAATTCCAGGGTCCCAAATCTTGCTTTTACGTTCGTCTTCTTGTGGATCACCATTGTTCCACCTGGTGGCAAGCAATCTGAATTCTCACAGAGACATCCAAACAACTTTCTAGATCCATTCAAGTGAGCTCTACACCAATTCTTGCACTTTGATTTGGAGCATGCAACCATATTAAACCTTGCTTGACAACTCTTGCCACTAACCATCTTCCTCTTACTCTTAATGTTACAAAGAGCTCTAAGTTGACCATCCGTCTCTAGTAGCCCATATTCAAGTGGGAAGGTAAGGATTAAGGATAGGAATTTTACCCACTTGAATGTTGTATTGGATAGTGATGGCTTTGGAAGAGGTCTTGCAAGCTCCACTCCCTTGTGTTTTTCTTTGAATTCTTCCACCTCTTTGCAAGCTTCCTCAATTTCAACCTCTTCCTCTTGGTAGCTGTCTTCTAATTCAATCTCTTCTTCATTACTTACCAAGAGCATTGGAGGTTGTGCATCTTCCTCTTCTTCTAATTGCTTGCTTATTTGGCTCATTTGCACTTCCAAGTTTCTTATTGAGGCTCTAGTTTCCTGCATAAAACTTGCTAAGATTGCTTCCAAATCATTATTCTGTTGAGGCTGAGAAGACTGAAACTGGTGGTTATTAGAATTATTCTGTTGAAAAACACCCTGAGAACTATGATTAAAATTTCGTGGCCTCTGAGGTTGCTCTCCCCACTCAAAATTTGGGTGTTAGGTATTGATAGTTGGGACTTGCATGCCACTCATTTGTTGAGTAAGTAGACTTAATTGCTGAGTCATAAGCTTGTTCTGGGCAAGAACAGCATTAAGAGTTTCTACTTTCATAACACTCTTCTTCTGAGAAGTCTTAATATCTGATGGTGGCTCTTGACATGGGTAGAAAGATGATGGTTCTTGGTAGTTGGAACATGGAGCACTGAAGTTTCTTTGGTTTTGGCTTTGCCAACCAAAATTTTGATAGTTCCACCATCCACCATAGTATGAATCACTACTTGGATGTAAGTAGTAACCCATGTGATCTCTTTCCATTAATTTTCCTTAGCACAAAACACCAAAAAGGATTAAACGCACCATGTGGTAAACAGAAAAGCAAAGAAGATAGAACAAAAAATTTTTTTATTTTTTTGAAAATATTATTTTTTTATTTTTATTATTATTATTATTTATTTTAGAGAAAAATTACTACGTAGACACCAAACTTAATTTCAAATATTAGTTAAAAAAATATTAGTGCTATTAAATTTTTTTTAATAGAATATAAAAATAAAAAAATAACAAAAAAGAACAAGGTAAAACGAAGAAAAAAAATGAAAATAAAAAGAGAAAAAAAATCGACGAGGTTTTTTTTTATTTTAAACGGAAGTAAAAAAAAATAATAATAAAGAAAACAGGGAAGGGGGCGCTAACGAAAAAAACAAGGAAATTTTAATTTTTTTTATTCGAAAATTAATAAAATAATATTTAAATAAAATTAAAATTAAAACGCCTAATCTAAACAATCAAACAACTAATAGTTGTTAATCACAGTCAATCCCCGGCAACGGCGCCAAAAACTTGCTGCGGAATTTTATAACCCACACTTACTAACCAGCAAGTGCACCGCGTCGTACCAAGTAATACCTTACGTGAGTAAGGGTCGATCCCACGAGGATTGATGGATCAAGCAACAATGGTTGATTGATTGGATTAGTTAGGCAAGCAGAAATTGGTTTTGAGATACTCAAAAGATTTAAGTTTGAATTCAAAAATATCAAAAGTATAGACAATTAAATAAATTGGGAATAAAATATGGATAAACAGTTAAAGCTTTAGAGTTATCTATTTTTCCGGATTAACTTTTCTTACTAACTATTTTAATTATGTAGGATTTAATTTATGGCAAACTATATGTGACTAGACCCTAATTCCTTAGACCTTTCTAGTCTCCTCTAAAGTTCATCAATTGCCAATTCCTTGGTCAATTAATTCCAATTAGAGGGTAAAAATCAATTTTCAGTTTTCATGCCACAAAAACTCCAATTACCCAAAAATAAGGGGATTATATGTCACGTATCCCATTAAATCCAAATAATTAAAATTTAGGAGAATATGTTTTCAAGCTGTTGTTCAAGTATAGAGCTTTTCCAAGTTATACAAGAACTCAAATAGAAAGAGGGTCATACTTCCGTTCCACCCAAATTTATAAGATAAAGAACGAAAACAATTCTTAAATATAAATCCAAAACATAAATTAAAATAGAAAAAGTAATAAAATCAATCCATACAAATAGACAGAGCTCCTAACCTTAACAGTAGAGGTTTAGTTGCTCATAGAATGTAGAATGTAAATTTGTGTAGAATTTCCTAATGGAATCCCTCTAATCTAATCTAATGTAATGTCCTCTTCAATAGAAGAGAAGTCTCCCTTATTTATAACTAATCCTAATTAATTTAAAATCTAATTATCTAAAAAAATAAAAATAATATCTTTTCCTAAAAGATAAGATTTGAATTTAAATTTGAATTAATTAACAGATTTTCAGTTGATGGGTGGGGACCACTTGCTTTGTCCATTCTGCAGCTTCTAATTTGTGTTTTCTGGGCTGGAAAGTAGGTCAAAACAGCCCAAAATTCGTAACCAGCATTTTCTGAATTATTGCAGATCGCGCATGTGACGCGTCCGCGTCATCCACGCATTCGCATCATTTGTGCAGATTCCAGTCCACGCGTTCACGTCAGGCACACGATCGCGTTATTGCGATTTCTTCATTCCGCGCGGTCGCGTGAGCCATGCGTCCGCGTCGGTCTTCGCTGGTCATCTCTTTGGTTTCTTCTTTTTCTCTGCAGAAACTTCATCAAATCCCTCCGAATGCTACCTAAAATAAATAAAATTGCAAAAAATTCAAAATAGCATCCATAGTGGCTAAAATATAATTAATTCTAAATTAAACTCAACAATTTAGATGCAAATTCACTAGGAAAAGATAGATAAGATGCTCACGCATCATCAGGCGAGGGCAACCATGTGTCGTGCATCAGGAATGCAAGAGATACATACTCTAGCTTTTGCTTGTAGAACGGAAATGGTTGTCAGGCACGCGTTCATAGGGACGGATGATGATAAGTGTCACGGATCATCACATCCATCAGGTTGAAGTACGAGTAGCATCTTAGACAGAAATAAGATTGAATTTGAATAAAAGATAGTAGTAATTGCATTAAAACTCGAGGTACAGCAGAGCTCCACACCCTTAATCTATGGTGTGTAGAAACTCCACCGTTGAAAATACATAAGTGATGAAGGTTCAGGCATGGCCGAATGGCCAGCCTCCAAAACGTGATCACAGGATCAAAAATACAATCCCAGATGTCTAATACAATAGTAAAATGTCCTATTTATACTAGACTAGCTACTAGGATTTACAGAAGTAAGTAATTGATGCAGAAGTCCACTTCTGGGGTCCACTTGGTGTGTGCTTGGGCTGAGCTTGAACTTTACACGTGCAGAGGCTTCTCTTGGAGTTGAATGCCAAGTTGTAACGTGTTTTTGGCGTTCAACTCTGGTTCGTGACGTGTTTTTGGCGTTTGACTCCAGAATGCAGCGTAGAACTGGCGTTGAGTGCCAGTTTCCGTCATCTAATCCCGAATAAAGTATGGACTATTATATATTGCTCGAAAGCTCTGGATGTTTACTTTCCAACGCCGTTAAGAGCGCGTCATTTGAAGTTCTGTAGCTCCAGAAAATCTATTTCGAGTGCAAGAAGGTCAAAATCCAACAGCATCAGCAGTCCTTTGTCAGCCTCCTTATCAGAGTTTTGTTCAGGTCCCTCAATTTCAGCCAGAAAATACCTGAAATAACAGAAAAACATACAAACTCATAGTAAAGTTTAGAAATGTGAATTTAGCATAAAAACTAATGAAAACATCCCTAAAAGTAACTATATCCTACTAAAAACTACCTAAAAACAATGCCAAAAAGTGTATAAATTATCCGCTCATCACTTCCCACGGACCTTCAGCCAAGTTTAGTGCAAAAACAGTAAGAAAGCAGCGAGAAAGCAGCAATGCCCTAGGCTATCATCATTGTCTCTGGTTTTGGAGGAGAAGACTAAGTGTTGAAGCCATTGAGAAATTATGAAGATGTAACAAATGACCAACCTTTCACCCAAGAAACCATTACATTCAATTGGGAGCCAAATGGCGACGTTTTGGCTTTAAAACATTTCACCCATAAAACGACGTCATTTTGTAGATCCTAGGTGGCAATGGTTGTGCCACATAAGCAAGTCCATCGTTGAGTCACGCCAAAATTCGAGTGAAAGACCAGTATGTAGCCTAGCGCATAATCTCAAGGACATAAATAGTGCAATTAGAATCTCAGGGGCTAAATTAGTGCACGAGCCGAATCTGGGGGACCACTATGGGATTTGTTATTTCAACAATTAAACTAAATTAACCAAGTAGTATGTAAAATCAATCTTCAAGCCTTCAAGGACAACGATGGAGGAAGAGATGCCTGAGAAACGAGGCTGAGGCGAAAGGCTTGAGAGAAAGAGATGAATGGCAGAGAATTGTCGATTCTCCTGAGAGGACAGAGGACGGCACCACGGTGGAGCATAGCAGAGTTTCAGAATGGCAGAGCAGATTAAATGTTTCAGAACAGTGTGAGCAGAAGAACATAGCAGAGCAGAGCATAGCATGGCGTGAGCTCAAGCAATGAGGAACACAATGACGGCGAGTAGAAAAGAGGGATTGCAGCACAAGGTAGAAACGACAATAGAAGCACAAGGCAGAAATGGTGCCGGAGGTGAAGAAAGTGGCAATGGCTGATAAACCACTATTTTATGGTTTATCTTATGCTCAATTGAGTGGTTTTTATCAACTCTTTACTCATTTATTCATACAATTCGCATGTTTTACATTTTCCATCCTGATTTTGTGCTATGATTGAAAACATGCTTCTTTGATCTTATATTTACTTATTATTAATCCTCTCTTATTACCATTAGATGCCTTGATATGTGTGTTAAGTGTTTTCAGATATTATAAGGCAGGAATGGCTTGGAGGATGGGAAGGAAGCATGCAAAAGTGGAAGGAAAACAATAAGTTGGAGAAATTGCTAAGCTGTCCAGCCTGACCTCTTCACATTCAAACGACTATAACTTTAGCTACAGAGGTCCAAACAACGCGGTTCTAGTTGTGTTGGAAAGCTAACATCCGGGGCTTCGATTTGATATATAATTTACCATAGCTGCTCCAACGCCAGGCGATGCAAACGTGTGAGTCATGCGGACGCGTGACCTGGCAGGAACGCAACTCGCGTGGCCGCGTGAGCCATGCGGCCGCGTCACTTTTCCGCGACCTGTACGGACCAGAAAGCGCTGGAAGTGACTTCTGGACTGTTTCCGACCTAGTTTTTGGCTCAGAGAACACAGATTAGAGGCTATAAAGTGGGAGAATGCATCCATTCATAATCATGCTATTCATAATTCACTTTTTATTATTTTAGATGTAGTTTTTAGAGAGAGAGATTCTCTCCTCTCTCTTAGGATTAGGATTAGGAATCCTCTTAAAGGATTTAGGATTTATTATTATTCCAACTTACAATTTTCTTCTGAATTCCAAGTTTAATATTCCCTTTACTTATTTTCCCAATTTAATTATGAAGTCTTTTATGTTGAATTTGAATTTATATTTAAACGTAGTTTGATTGCTTTATTTACATGAATGCTTTTAAATTAATTTAGATATTTTCCCTTTTGGCTCTGGTTGATTAATTGGTGACTCTAGAATTATCAAACTCATTGTTGATTGAAAATTGGATTTCTTCATTTCATTAATTCAAGTTCCAATAACTCTGACTTTTCCCAAGGAAAGACTAGGACCTGAGGAATCAAAATTAATTCATCCACTTAACTTACCTTCATAGTTAGAGGTTAACAAAGTGGGAGAAAAATCCAATTCTCATCACAATTGATAAGGATAACTAGGATAGGACTTCCGGTTCTTATACCTTGCCAAAGGTTTATTTTACAGTTATTATTATTTTATTTTACTTGTCATTCAACTAACCTTTTACCTTAATCCAAAACCCCAAAACACACTTTTTCATAACCAATAATAAGAACATACCTCCCTGCAATTCCTTGAGAAGACGACCCAATGTTTAAATACTCGGTTATCAATTTTAAAGGGGTTTGTTACTTGTGACAACCAAAACGTTTGCACGAAGGGATTTCTGCTGGTTTAGAATCTATATCTACAACGCGACTATTTTTATAAAATTCTTCACTAGCAAAAATCCTAATGTCAAAATGGCGCCGTTGCCGGGGAATTGCAAACGTGTGCCTTATTATTGGTTATTGTAAATATTTTTCAAAAAAAAATTTTTTTTTCGTTTTTGTTAGTTTTTGTTTTTATTATCTCTCACTACTATGAACTCTCACCCCTTTAGCTATGAGTCTGGTTATAATTATGTTGCAGGAAGAGGAGATTATAATGACAACATGTACCATGGTTGGAACAATCAAAGATGGGAGGAGCCACAAGGATTTGATCAACCCTCATGGCAACAACCACCTCCAATGGACTATCAACAACCATTCTGTGATGCATATCAAGGCAATGGCTATGGTGTGCACTCTTTGGACTACCAACAAGACCCACCATATGCCTACAAACCCCCTCCTCCTCAACACAACTTTGGACCACCACACTCACAAGCCAACTACAACCAAACACCACCATATGACCCTAACCCTCAACCACCATACCAACCACCTTATGAGCCATATGAACCATATATAGAACCACCCCAATTCCAACCCAATTACTCCCAAGAACCACTACCTCAATATTTGCCATCTCCATATCCATCAATCCAAGAGTCTTATGGTCCTACTTATGATACCCAAGCAGAACAAGAATCAAGGGATCCTCTCAAGGAAACAATGGAAAAATTTCACGCAACCATTCACCAATTAAATCAAGCGATAAGTCAATTAGCTTGCCGACGTTCGGACACTCAAGGAACCCCCATGGCTTCATGTGGAAAATCTAATGAAGAACGCAGCACGAAGGAGATACTAGAAACTCCAGTGGACAGTACGGAACATAACTTTGTATTGGAACATGTGGAGGAAGCTGTAATTATCAAAGAAGAAGAATTGGTTGAAGATTTAGGAGATGCAGAACCTCAATAGGAAAGTTCAGTCATAGAACCCCCTTCCAAGACGTTTGAAATTGATGCTGAGGAGGGTGTACAACCTCCAAGGGATATCACAGTTGAAGACTTGGAAGAGGTTGATCAAGAGATGGAGATTCAAGAAGAAGAAGCACAACCTCCCATACCCTTGGAAAGCAATGAAGAGGAGATTGAATTGGAAGAAAGCTACCAAGAGGAAAAGGTTGAAATTGAAGAAACTTGCAAAGACGTGGTAATTATTAGAGAAGAGCACAGGAGAGTGGAGCTTGCAATTTCATTAAAAATACCTCCCCCTAAGTTGCCATCATCCTTCACAACATTCAAGTGGGTAAAATTCATATCCCTTAGCTTTCTAATCCCACTTGAATATGGGCTACTGGAGACGGATGGCCAACTTAGAGCCCTTTGTGACATTAAGAGTAAGAGGAAGATGGCCAGTGGTAAGAATTGTCCTGCAAGGTTCATTATGGTTGGAAGCTTTAAGTTTAAACGCAAGGGTTGGTATAGAGCTCAACCGAATGGGTCTAGGAAGCTATTTGGTCGCTGCAGTGAGAATTCAGATCACCTTTCACCCGGCTGGAAAAATGCAGATCAAGACAAAAACGAGTATAAAAGTGAGGTTTGGGATCCTGGGATCTGTTCTGACATTTGTCACCCCGGGAGACTAAGAATCTGTTTGAAGCTCCTTAAGAGCTTTACATGCTTAGTCTGGGACCCCGGAGGTTACTGGAAGTACAAACACTGGTGGGGATTCCTGGATGAATATAAGCATAAGCCACCATAACAGGGAGCTCACCAAATGTCCAACTTAAGGACTCTAACTAAAAGTGCTAGGTGGGAGACAATGCACCATGGTATGGTCGTTCCTTTTTCAATTTTAATTTTATTTAGTTTTGTTTGTTTTTGAATTTTATTATTTTCATTGAATCTGGAAGTTTTCATAGCATCTACATTAACACTGCATATTGCATACTGCATAATTGCATAAAAAAAATGCCACGCGACGCGACTGCATCAGCGACGCGTCCGCGTCACGAGGAGAGGGGAGAAAATAAAAATGAATAGAGAGTCACGTGAGAGCGTGGCTGGAGGCGTGCCAATGGCACAAATCGTCCCACGCGACCGCGTCGCTGACGTGACCACGTCATATGGGAATAATGGCCTCCCACGCGACCGCGTGCCCTAATTTTCGACGGAAAAAGGGTGCACTACGAATTATTGTGCGAGAGTGGTGTTGGATTGGTGCTAAACGCACAATTCTATCCACGCGAACGCATGGCTCACGCGTCCGCGTCATTCCTTTTTGCAACCACTCACACGATCGCATGCCCCACGCGATCGCGTCACCCAATATTTGGCAATTAATGATTTTGAACAGAGAGTTGTGCGAGAGCGAGGCTGCCCTCGTGCCAGTAGCATAATACGGGTCACGCGACCGCGTCAATCTGTATAAACGCAAGTCGCGCGACCGCGTGCTCCAGGCGTTCGCGTCGCCTGCGCCGCATAGTTTATCCAGATCAGCCAAGATATCTTCTCTTTCTCCCCCAAATCTAAATCTTTTCTTTCCCTTCTTATTTCTCTCTTCCTTCCTTTCTTTTTCTTCTTTTTTCTTTTAATTGGTGTTGGAAATTTATTTGGGTCATTATTTCCCATATTTTGCTTATGGATTATTTAGGATTTGTTTAAACAATTATATATTATTATAAGGGTGCCTGCATGTTCTAATTAATATTTCCCATACCTTATTTAACATGCATGCTATGTGTTTGTGAAAACGCCCATATGGTATTTTACACTATTTTTAGATTTCTTTTAAATCTACTACTCTAAATGCCTGCTTTTCACATAACCCCTTCTCTATTTTATTATTTAAATATAATTGTTTTTACAAACATATTATTAGTTTGGAAGATTTGGTAATCCAACTTGGACATTGAATGCTTGATCTATGCTACTCATGCCTTTGCCAGCATGCCAATAAACATCTTGCATTTAACTGTCACGCAAGCACTTACTATATTTCCATTGATGACTTTTCACATGTAGTCATGACCATGTGTTAACATCATTCTTCTTTACTGTGCATTGATTACCTTTCCCGCTCTCTTCCTTGCTGGATCCCCTAGCTTTACTTGTTACTTTCTTTTTCCCTTTTCAGGATGGCCACCTAGAAGGGTACAGAGAAAGCTACTCTCAAACCACCAGCAAGGAAAGGAACAAAGAGAGCAGCAGCTGAGGAACCACAACCCCCATCCACCTGCACATCTCAGCATGCACCGAGGAAGGTGCAATCTTTAAGTGTGGGGAGGTCGATACCGATCTCCGCGGGTTAGTTAATCCTTTCTCAACACCAATGTTAATTTGTTAATTGTTGCATTTGCATGTTTGTTTGATTTTGTGCATTTAATTACTACTTGGTTGAAGTAATATTTTCTTTTTCAAGAAATTTCTATAGTATTTCACTAATTTAAATTGAAAATTTTTGTTAAATTTGTTTGAAGTTTTATTTGGAACATAGGTAAAAGCTAGAACACACAACCTGTAAAATTTGAGCTTAATTGTATGGTTATATTATTTAACCATAATATTTTATTCTTGTGTGTTTTCTTCTCTATGATTACAAATCTTTGCTTTGTTCCATTCTATATATCCATTATTTAATATATTTACATGCTTGCATATGATTGAGGCCATTGTTTGATTCTAGCTCACTTATCCCAAAATTAGCCTACCTTTTACATCACCCTTGTTAGCCCCCTTGAGCTTTTAATTCCCTCTTATTTTATAAATCACAACACTAGCCTTAAGCAGAAAAACAAATTTAAAATCCCATGTTGAATCCTTGGTTAGCTTAAGATAGAAATTATGTAATTGTTTAAGTGTGGGAAACCTATTGGGAACATGGATGATAAAAACAAAGGGTAGGAAGTTAAAAAGAATGAAATAATTCAAAATAAAAATTTTGGGAAGCATGCTCATGTGAAATCAAAATAATTAAATTACCATGTGCATTAAAAAAAATAAAAAAATAAAAATAAAAAAATAATTTTTATTCAGTATTTGAATAAAGGGGATACAAAAGAATTCCCCAAATGCAAAATAAAGCAATGCACATGGGACAAAATTGAAACTAATACATGAGCATGAAACATCAAAAGTGGGAAAAATATGGGAGAATAGGTAAAGAAGCTTTGCTTTACAAAGTATGTATGTTAGGTGAGATCTTAGACTAATCAAGGATTCACTTAATTAGCTCACTTAGCCTTATATATATACCCTTACCTTTACCTCAGCCCCATTACAACCCTGAAAAGACCTCATGATGTTTGCATTGGTATGCTAAATATTTGTTGATTGATTAGATGAGGAACAAAAGTTTAGAAAGCATGATTAGAGAAGAATAGAGTGATTGACCCTAGACACTTGAGAGATTAGAGTGATATACACTACTAGTGAGGGTTCAATGCTTGATTCTATGTTCCCTGCTTTCATTAGCTATCTTCTTACAAGTTTACTTGCTTTTTATTCTGTGATTTGAATTAGTAGAATTTAATTCATATTTGTCTTGAAGAACTTATTTATTTTTAACCAAGTAGGTAGAAACATTTCTTCATGTAGTTGCATTCATATAGATAGGTTGCATTTCATACATCCTACCATTCCTCTTCATCTCTTTATAGTTTCTCTTGAGCTTAGCATGAGGACATGCTATTGTTTAAGTGTGGAGAGGTTGATAAACCACTATTTTATGGTTTATCTTATGCTCAATTGAGTGGTTTTTATCAACTCTTTACTCACTTATTCATACAATTCGCATGTTTTACATTTTCCATCCTAATTTTGTGCTATGATTGAAAACATGCTTCTTTGATCTTATATTTACTTATTATTAATCCTCTCTTATTACCATTAGATGCCTTGATATGTGTGTTAAGTGTTTTAAGATATTATAAGGCAGGAATGGCTTGGAGGATGGGAAGGAAGCATGCAAAAGTGGAAGGAATACAATAAGTTGGAGAAATTGCTAAGCTGTCCAGCCTAACCTCTTCGCACTCAAACGGCTACAACTTTAGCTACATGGGTCCAAACGACGCGGTTCTAGTTGCGTTGGAAAGCTAACGTCCGGGGCTTCGATTTGATATATAATTTGTCATAGCTGCCCCGACGCCAGGCGACGCGAACGCGTGAGTCACGCGGACGCGTGACCTAGCAGGAACGCAACCCGCGCGGCCGCGTGAGCCATGCGGCCGCGTCACTTTTCCGCGACCTGTACGGACCAGAAAGCGCTGGAAGTGACTTCTGGGCTATTTCCGACCTAGTTTTCACCCCAGAGAACATAGATTAGAGGCTATAAAGTGGGGGAATGCATCCATTCATAATCATGCTATTCATAATTCAGTTTTTATTATTTTAGACGTAGTTTTTAGAGAGAGAGGTTCTCTCCTCTCTCTTAGGATTAGGATTAGGAATCCTCTTAAAGGATTTAGGATTTATTATTATTCCAACTAACAATTTTCTTCTGAATTCCAGGTTTAATATTCCCTTTACTTATTTTTCCAATTTAATTTATGAACTCTTTTATGTTGAATTTGAATTTATGTTTAAACGTAGTTTGATTGCTTTATTTACATGAATGCTTTTAATTTAATTTAGATATTTTCCCTTTTGGCTTTGGTTGATTAATTGGTGACTCTAGAATTATCAAACTCATTGTTAATTGAAAATTGGATTTCTTCATTTCATTAATTCAAGTTCCAATAACTCTGACTTTTCCCAAGGAAAGACTAGGACCTGAGGAATCAAAATTAATTCATCCACTTAACTTACCTTCATAGTTAGAGGTTAACAAAGTGGGAGAAAAATCCAATTCTCATTACAATTGATAAAGATAACTAGGATAGGACTTCCAGTTCTTATACCTTGCCAAAGGTTTATTTTACAGTTATTATTATTTTATTTTACTTGTCATTCAACTAACCTTTTACCTTAATCCAAAACCCCAAAATACACTTTTTCATAACCAATAATAAGAACATACCTCCCTGCAATTCCTTGAGAAGACGACCCGAGGTTTAAATACTCGGTTATCAATTTTAAAGGGGTTTGTTACTTGTGATAACCAAAACGTTTGCACGAAGGGATTTCTGCTGGTTTAGAATCTATATCTACAACGCGAGTATTTTTATAAAATTCTTCACTAGCAAAAATCCTAACGTTAATGGCTCAACTTCTCTCTCCATCATCTTCTTTTCCTTTCTCTTCTTCCTCATTCGATGGCAGTTCTCCCTTCTTCTCTCTTCTCTTTCTTCTTCTCCCACCTTTTCTAGTGCAACGTAGAACCCTAATCCTCTTTTGGTCGTTCTCTTCTAAATTCGAATATTAACCTTGTGTTTTATTACTAGGTTGCTTTTTTTTTATTAAGTTGGATTTATTTTATTTTAAAATTTGTAAAAATTGAACATCAAAGTTAAAATAATAGTGAGTTTGGATAGACATTTTAAAAAAATTTTTAATTATTAAAAATATCTTTTTTATTTTAAAGCAAGGTATTGCTAATTTTTAAAAAATAAATAATTTACTTTTTTAATAAAAGTACGTTTTTTAAAAGATGTATCTAAATAGATCTTACATTGAATAAAATATTTTATTAAAAGGGATATTTTTCTACTAAAAAAGTTGATCCAAACTAAGACGTACCAGTTATAAGATTTATTTTTTAAGAGAGGTATTAAGAATTTTAGACAACACTTAAAAAATGAAGTTTAAATTGAATTTAAAAACAACATTTAAATAAAATAATATATTAACTTTATAATAATTATTTATGTGTATTTGATAGGACAACACTTGATAAGTGGCTTCGTTCTAATTTATCAAAAGACATCACTTATAGACTGTTGATAAAAAATATGAATAGACTGTTGATAAAAAATACGATGTTATAGCTCTATTTTTTGTCACTAGTATAAAGCGTTGTTTATACACATGTTATAATAGACTAAAAATATTGTAGTGCAAAATAGAAATTCAATATTTTAAAAAAACTATCTACAAAATGTAATAATATTATTGACAAAATTATCTATGTGTTGATTTTCCATAAGAATCAAGACTTAATAGATATTCTAACTTGCTTAGTTTTTTTTTTTGCGTAAATAGTTTTGTACATAATGTAAAAAGTTTCAACCATACTATATGAACATCTATCACTTGTATCAAAGTATAAAATGGCCTCATATTTATATTTATAAATAATATAATTAAACTAAATTTATATTTATAGTCAAGATACAAATAAAACACAAAAATTTATTGGTGAATAAATTTTATGTTCAAAAAAATTTTTGAATATTTTATTATGGCAAAGTTTGATTACTCAATTAGAAAAAAATTGATTATTATGTTGGAAAATATTATTTTGGAGGTCATATTACATGTGCAATGCATATAAATATATATAAATAAATGATGATTAATTTTTTATATTTGTATAAATATTATATATACACTAAAATTAAATCACCAAAATTATTATATATTTGTGTGTATTTATACATGTAAATTCAAATATTTTTTCAAGAACTTGATCAATATTACATTGGACAAACAATTACACTTGTCTATATTATTATAATAAAATAATTTATCCATAATTACAATAAACATTAGTGAAAGGTAAACCTCCATATTGAGTATGTGACAAGACGAAAATATATATAAGTTGGGCATGCGTGTATATATGGCTATTGAGAGATGGATTACATAAGATAAAAGTGATGAAGATTGTCTCTAAATTCGTTTATGTTGTTGCTCCGCTACACACAGAAGTAACAAAAGAACAATTTTAAAGAACTAGTGTTCACAAATTTAGAAGGAGATGATCTATCATTGTTGCTAAGGTGGTATTTTTGGACTTACTTTTATGTTGCTTCTTTAATTTTTGTTTATTAGAAACTAGTTGTTTATTTTATTTTTGATAGACTTCTCTTGATTACAGTTGAATTTCTTTATAGGATTGTACACTGCAAGGTGCTTTTGTCTATAGAAGTGGTAACCGGTATCACCATAAGTGATCTTTGATATGGCCAGAGTCTCAAATTCACTCGAAGGAACAAAGAAAGGATCAACCCATCTTTTACTCTAACCCCGCTCTCTTTCTTTAAATTCACGCTGATTCGATTCTTTAAATATACTGCCATTAACTTCGCCTCATTATAAGACTTGTTGTAATCATCTTCGCCTCACTATAATACTTCTGTTCATGCATGTTAGATCGTGTTGCATCTTTGTTCTCTCTAATCAATCCAAAGTTTTACTTTTTTTTTCACCAACAAATTAATTGTAAATTCTTTTAATTTTGGCCTTTATATAGAGTAATGTCCTGAAATTTCTAATAGGATAAAGTACATTTAACAATTTTTTATTTTATTTTTAAAATTAAATTTTGATTTATCAGATAGTCTGACTTCGGTCTTTTTTATTTTATTTAAATTTAATTTAATATTATCTATCTATATATAAATATAGGTAAATCTTATTTAAATATTATTTTAAAATACTTAAAGATAGACTTATATTATAAAATAATAAAACTACTTATTGATTTAAGAGTTAAAACAGTTTGAAAAGATATATAAGTATATAGATAGATTTTGAAAGGTAAATTTTATGTGCGGCAAAAACTTTATTTGATTTGAGATATTAATGATATTGTGGGTCAAAAAATATAAATTTAAAGACATCAAATTTGAGGAGGTACGATAAATATTTTTTCAAAGAATGTAATTATTCTCGAAAAGGATTCATCGAAGAGAAGAGGTAGAATTCAATTGATAAACCTGGTCGAAGAAAAAGAACATGTGAAGCTGATTGTTAATAGTTACCTATATATTGTACAAAAGAGCGAGAATAGTTACTCAAAGATTAATGCATGTGGGAGTTATATTTAAATTTGATTGGTCGAAAACTTCTATAAATAGGTGAAAGATCGAAGAAAAAAAAGTTGAAATTTCTTATCAGAAAATACTCTCGCACACTCACATCCCCAGCGAATTTCTGAGTCTGCTTAGAGCTTTCTTTTCATTAGGATTCCTTCCACATGTCTTTACTTTTCATTTAAATTTCTTGTAATCTTTATTTTTCTTACAAATTTATCTTTCCAGCAAGTTTACTCTTTCTGCTTTGTTTTAAGATTCAGCATTTCATTTTCAATTTTAAAGCCCTTTGATTTTGTCGAAAGTAGTTTACCGCTTTATTTAAATTCAATGTTATTGTTTTCAATTCCAATCATTTTACTTTCAAATTTACTTTGGTTTCTTTTCATATTTTCTTTTATTGTTTTATTCAATTGAGCGAATCTTTGCTTCACTTTCGAAAATCGGTACTCATAAGAGAAGTAGGTGTCACTCACAGATCATTAGTTGAACCATTTCAATTTGTTAAAAATCGATAAAATAAATTGGCACATACAATAGAACAGTTTTAAAAATTAAATGTGTCAAAAAAGTATTTTGAAATGAGTTAGTGCATACAACATAGAAGTGTCAAGATTATTCGAATGGCAGAAGAAGTTTCCAATACTAATGTTGAATCATTTGCAAACAATAATGTTGTTGTGGTTGCACCAATTCTGACGGAGACATCGTCACGCGTGGAAAATAGTACAATTGGGGAGAATGTAACAGTTATTAACCCCCGCAGTTCAGAATAGTGGACGAAATCTACATCTACAAATTGCTATAACTCAACCACCGTTAACTGCCGGTTGGCCTCCTTATGGCCTTCTTCCAGGTTACACTCCACTTAGGTATGCTCCTCCAGTTAGATTTGAAAATTCATCAAGTTTTGGTGGTAACCCAGAGCCTCCATTGTATTCTTATTTTTCTCGAGATTATCAATGGGTTCTATATCAAATGCTCCTAGTTCGATGGTTGCTTTTTGAGAACATGTCGATGAAAGTCATCATGATTTGGTCAATTTTACAGTTTATTTTATATTGAATTGAGCGGGTTTTATCAATTATTCTCACACTTATGCATATAATTCGCATATTTTACATTTTTCTTCCTAATTTTGTGCTATGATTGAAAATATGCTTGTTTGGCCTTAAATATAATAATTTTAATCCTCTCTTATTACCATTCGATGTCGTGATATGTGTATTAAGTGTTTTTAGGACTTATAGGATAGGAATGGCTTAGAGGATGGATAAGAAGCATGCAAAAGTGTAAGGAATACAAGAAAATGAATTTTTGAGAAGCTGGCAATGTCGCACACGCGTAGACGACGTGTACGTGTGACTGGCGCAGGATTCAAGCGACGCGTACGTGTGACAAAGCGTCACGTGCTGCAGATATCAGAAAATGCTAGGGGCGATTTCTAAGCTCTTTTTAGCCCAGTTCTAAGCCCGAAAACACAGATTACAGGCTGCAGAGTGGGGAAATCAAGGGGGCACTTCTCATACACACAATTTTAGGTTTTAGATGTTGCTTTCTAGAGATAGAGGCTCTCTTTTCTCTCTAGGTTTTAGGGTTTAGTTTTAGTTATTCTCAAATTCAGATTTCTACATTGCTTTAATTTAGTTTCTCTTCTACATTCTATTCTTCTAGTATCTTAGTTTATTTTCTCTTATTGATGTCTTTATTTTTCCAATTTAGTTTATGAACTCTCCATGTTAGATTCAATTTCTTTTTTAATGCAATTTGAGGTATTTCATGTTTATTGCTTCTCTCTTCATTTATGTTATTGATTCCATGCAATTGTTGATTTTAGATTTTATCATTACTTATTAATTCTCTATGCTTTTACTTTGTGTCTTACAAGTGTTTGATAAAATGCTTGGTTGGGTTTTAATTTAGATTTTTATGCTCTTGCTTTAGATTGATTATTTAGAGACTCTTGAGTTATCAAAAGTCTTTTGCTAATTGGTAATTGAGACTTGCTAGTTGGCTTAGCCTTCACTAAATCTAGTCTTTGATTAGGACTTGTGAACTTAAGTTGATTTTGCTCACTTGACTTTCCTTCATTGTTAGACGTTAACTAAGTGAGAGAAAAAGGCAATTACCATCACAATTGATTATGATAATTAGGATAGGACTTCTAATTCTCTTTCCTTGTTAAGAGCTTTATCATTTATTAGTTTATTTTCTTGCCATTTTTACTTTCTTGTTTCCCATTACAAAACCCAAAAAGATACAATCTCATAACCAATAATAAACTACACTTCCCTGCAATTCCTTGAGAGATGACTCGAGGTTTAATACTTTGGTTAATTTTATTAGGTTTGCTTAAGTGACAAACAAATTAAATTTGATTGAGGTTTAATTGTCAGTTTAGAACTATACTTGCACCGCGATATTTTTGTGAAATTCTTTACCAACGATTTTTCCCCCATCAATCGTGAATCGAAATTTGAGCGCCTTGTTAGGCAAGTAGAGAGAATTGCTCGAATTGTTGATTATGATGAAGGTGATCAAAATTTGCAAATGAATGAGGAGGATGGAATGCCTAGAAATATGGAAAATGATATGGATTTTGTAAGAGATAATCCTCGAATTGTTCATCGAGACCAAAAAGCAGATGATGTGTTAGCTCGAAAGAGCTAATCGTCATGGTGAGAGATATTAGGTTACTAGAATTATTGAAGATATACGCAATAGGGTCGGACTCAATGTAGGTTTCATGAATTAACCGTATTTTGTGTCAGCTTTTCCTGCCGCGGTACAAGCAACAAAAGTGCCTAGGGGAGTAAAAAAATCCTAAAATAGCAATGAAGTTTGCTGGCGAAGTTGGTGAATCGACTACTGAGTATATCGCTGATGACATGTCACCATGTCATGTTTTTCTATGCTTTTTCATACAAGAAATTTATGATTAGTGCTTAAATATTGCATTCTTTGGTGCTTAAATGGTACATTTCTTTGATCTTTTGATTTGATAAACTTTGTAGGAAATAAGAAGAAAAAGAAGCAAAAAGAGCACAAAATAAGCTAAAAAGAAGAAAAGAGGAATTTTGGGCACACTTTGAAATTGGAGCACACTTTGGAGGCTTAGGCCACGCTTCTAAAAGCGTGACCCATGACCAAATCAAGGAAGAAAAGCGTGGCTCAAAGGAAGAAAAGCGTGGCTCAAAACAAGGAGGAAGAGAGGACAAAAAGTTTTGGGTGAAAAGTTAGCCTCAAAGTTAGACCCCTAACTTTGAGGCTAACGTGAGAATTGGAAAATCACCCCCTGGGCTACTCACGTTTGCGCCAACGTTAGCCCCCTAACTTGGAGGCTAACGTTGGCATGAAAAATTCTCCCTGGGCTACTCACGTTTGCGCCAACGTTAGCCCCCTAACTTTTGGGCTAACGTTGGCGCCACACACCACAACAGCTTGAAGGGGTATACTTCCAACAAGAATAACTTGAGCTACAAAGCTCCAAATGAGGTGATTCAAGAAGAATTGGAAAGTAGGAATCAAGAGCTTTCCAAGCATATATGGCACTGCATGGTGGACACTAAAATTGAGGGTGAAAACTGCCCCGCAATGTGCATAAACGAACATGGTGGCAACCTGCAGTGAGGCCAACTGACCTCTGCACCTTCAACGGAGTATAACTCGATCTGTAGAGCTCCAATTGATGCGCTTCCAACGGCAATGGAAAGTAGACATTCAGGGCTTTCCAAAAATGTATAATAGTATGGGGTGGACAATACGTTTGAGCCTCCAGAACTGGCGTTTTCGCCAACGTTTGAGGCAAACTTTACCTCAAACGCTGCACACCAAAGCCATCAACCATGCCCTCTTCAAATGATCATAACTTGAGTTGTAGATGTCCAATTGAAGTGATTCCAAGTGGGTTAGAAAGCTGACATTTAGAGCTTTCTAACCATATATGATAGTCTATATTGGGCATAAAATTGGCAACATGACAAGAGGACAAAGTTGGCGCCATAAAAGCACACAAGGCAAGGCCAACGTTAGGGTCAAAGTTAGACCCCTAACGTTGGCACCAACGTGAGTAGCAGCAAAATGATGCTAGCTGCTATGAAAAGTTGGGGCCAAAGTTAGACCCCTAACTTTGGCTCAAACTTTTACTCCAACTTTTGCAAATTCAAACCCGGTTCACTTCGGTTCCTCCTCAAACTCCAAGAGAAATCAACCAAGGCCTCTATCAACCCAATTCCCTCAAGAGCAAGGGCCCATGATCATCACTCAAAGGCACGAGAGATAGATAGAATAGAAATTTCATTTTAGTTGTAATTTGTTTGGAATTTTATTTTCATTTTGTAAAGCCTATATAAGGCATCATTTTCATATTTGTGGGAAGGCTGGCTCCACTAGGGAGCACTAGGAGTAGTAGTAGAGAGCTCTCTCTTTAATTTGTTTTTGAGTCTTGGGTTGGAGAATTGAAGGAATTCTGTTTCAATCTCATCCTAAGATCTCTCTGCTTTATTTACTGCACACTTGAATTTCAGTTTCGGTTAATTGCTTCTTCATCTACTCCTTCTGCACTTTACATTTCTTTAATTTCTTTGCAATTGCTCTTGTTGGATCTAGGAAGGCATTGAGATCTAGACTTGGTTATCTAGTCTCTTGGGTCCTGAGATCTGAATTCCAATTTCACATTCTCTGTTTAATGCTTTTCATGTTTATTTACGTTTCTGTTCTTTTGATCCGATTCAATCAAGTTATATTCCAATCTTCTAATTGTTGCAATTTACTTTTCCCTGTTTAAATTCTGCAAATCCAATTCCCAATTCCCTTTACAATTTCATGCAATTTATAATTCTTGCAATTTAAGAGTCTTGTAATTTACATTTCTTGCTCTTTAAGTTACTTACCAATTTACATTCTGCAACTTTAAATTCATTGTCCTTTACTTTCTGTTGGTTACAATTTCACACAATTCACATAAATGTTAGCTTGACTAAACTAATCATCCACTAAAGTTGCTTGATCCATCAATCCCTGTGGGATCGACCTCACTCCCGTGAGTTATTATTACTTGATGCGACCCGGTGCACTTGCCGGTTAGATTTGTGTGTTTTGGGAGAAATTCATTTTTCCACACAAAATATCCCATCAAGTTTTTGGCGCCGTTGCCGGGGATTGATTAGATCAACAATGATTAAGTGAGTGAGAAGTCTAGATTAAGCATTTTCTTTATTTTTGTTCTCTGCTCTAAGTTGAAACCAAGGTGTTTGAGTTATTGCCTCACTAAGAAATTCATCTCTGAGATATGAATTTCAATTTTCCTTGGTGTTGTGTTTTACGAAATTCAAATGGAGTTCAACTCATCTTATGATCAAAAAAATTTTATGGGATATTACCCATCATCACCAATCTCTAATGGTGGCTGGGAATATCACCCAGAGAATACACATTCTGAGCACTCCAATTCATGGAGATCTGCTTCAGAACCACAAGATGAGCAAGAAAATTTTGAGGGATACCAACCACCACCACAAAATGATTCATATCATTATCCTAATGGTAAATGGGGGTGTCGCCACAGAATGAAAGAGCATCCACCCTCACGTCCCAGTTCCTCAATTAAAAGTTCTTCATCACTTGATTATGCCTCAACACAAAGTTTCCTCCAAAATCCATACCAGTCATCCCATCAATCACACAACTCATTCCACACCCCTCAACACAACTTCACCACAACATATTCACGTCACCAAAATTACTCTCAACCTTCATCTCTTGAATTAACAGATGAGGAATACCTTGAAGGCATTGAAATACAGAAAAAACTAGTGGAATTCTACACAAAATCCCCATCTTGGGAAGAAACCATCCTCGAGCAGATAAATGGGTCCTTAGAGCAATCGAAGAGGAACTTAGAACCGTCAAACAGTAAGGATGAAGACAAATTTGTGGGTGAAGAAGTGGAAAAGCAAGATGAGGAAGCCTCTGTGTCAAGAGAAATTTCAATGAAAAATGAGGTAGAGGAAACATTTGAACCTGACCTTGCATATTCACAGAAGTCACTTGAGACGATAAGAGAACATGAAGACTCACAACTCTCACAAACCTCCCTGGACCAAAATGGCTCAACAATTGAATCCATGATTGAAAGGTATGACGAGGAGATGAAGAAATATTGGGAAGATAAACAAACCTCCCCCATGATAGAGCTATTAAAACAAATGTTGGGTGCAAAGAAAGGAGTGGAGGAGCATGAAAGTGAGGAAGTCATTCTAGAGAATTCACACTCAAGTGAAGCAGAAAATCACATGAAGGAAGGGCTCATGGAACCACCAATACAAAAGGCTCTGGATGAATACAAAACTCCAATAATCACACAGCAACCAAGACTTGGATTCAAAGAAGTGAAGGCAACTAACAAAAGCACCAATCCTGTCCCTAATCCAGTAAGCAAGATCAATCAAGCCATTTGCAAAAGGAAGCTTGCTGAGGAAAAGCCAAGGCAAGGGACAGTAGCTGAAACTTCTCCTCCTTTGAAGTCATTTCTCTTAACAAACTGGAAGAAGAGGAAGAAAGTAAAGAACAACATGCCAACAGTAGGTAACGTTTCTCTTCTATGCTTTGTTTTCTTTCTTTACTTTGTTTAAATTCAATAAAATGGCATATGGTTACAATCTAAGTTTGGTGTTGCCCTGCAACAAATTGTTCTCAATCTTTTTGGATGATTGCATCAAATCAAAAATGAAAGTGACACACCAAGATTCTAAGTTTGGTGTGCCACTTATTTTCTATGCAATTTATTCAAGCAACACTACTTGTCTGCATAATCATAATGCCTCTGCAGTTTTATTTGTCTCTTTTAATTTGACACTTTTTCATTCTGCTTTCTTTAGTAATTTTTTTTAGTTTTTAAATGCTTTTATTTTAGTTTGCTTAGTTACTGTGTTTGTTAATACATTACCAAGAGAGCTTTATTCATGGCAAATCTTGGCTTGGTGATTGTATTCAACAAATAACAGTTTCTCTTGTTTAGTTTTAATTCAAATAAATTGACATATGGTTGCATTCTAAGTTTGGTGTTGCTATGCAACAAAATTTGGTTCCAACTCTTACAAGATACTTGCATTAATTCCAAGTGAAAGTGTCACACTAAGTTTGGTGTTCCACTTATCTTTTATGCAATGTATTGTGCACACCTTCTTATCTATGCAATCAAAATGTCTCTGTCTCTTGTGCCTTGATTATTATCTTTAATTTTGCTTGCTTAGAACACATGTACTACTAACTTTTCATTATGTAAGACATTCATGATCCATCTTAGCCCCATAGCCACGGTTATAATAGTTGCTTGAGGATGAGCAAGCACTCTGAGTTTGGTATGGGAAGGAGGAGAATGGGAGGAAAATGACAACAATAGAGAAGATGAACTACAAGGTTGTAAAGTTCCTTTTCCTCTCATTTGTTTCAAGCACTATAAACTGCATGATTGTCTTTACCTTCTCTGATTGCATGTGTGTATGAAAAAGCATAGTTTGATTTCTAAATTGCAACATGGTGCTATGTCATTATGATTACCAACTTGAGTTTTGTGAATTCAAAAGCAACAAAGTATCATGATCATAAACAAACAAGGCATTAAAGAAGATTTTAGCATGTGCATAAAAGTATTGGAAAGCTAGTATGTTTGATTGTTGCTTAATTGCATTGGATTTTATTTAATTGAAGTTTTCATCTAGGACATTTTGTGAAATCTTTTAAAATCATGAAAACCTTGAAAGCAAATGCAAAATAAAGCAAGAAAAGAAAAAGGGAAAGAATGAGAAAGCTGAAGGCTCTGAGTACCAATGGCAATTTATTTGTTAAGTGCTTGTGGTGTTTATGTATCAAGCCAAATTCTTGGAAACAAAACACTTAGAAGTCAAGGCTAGGCTCAAAGTGCAAAAGCACTCCCTCAAAGCTCAAGGCTCTGAGCATTAATGATTAGAGAGTTAAGAAAAGAAAAGAAAAATGAGCTTAATGAAGTCCTCTAATCAAATGCTTGTGGTGCTTATGTATCAAGTGGTAATACTTGAAAACAAAGCATTTAGAAGTCGTAGCTTTGTTATCAACTCATGGGACAAAGCACCCAAAAGGAGAAGCCAAATAAGAAAATCAAAAGCTTGCTTCAAGGAAGAAATATAAAAGAAAGATTTCATAAATTGAGCTAGATGGAAGCATCAATCATTTACATTTCTTTTGTGATTGTAGCATGCGTAGAAAACTAGCTTACCATGAACATTGAGTTGCTATTCTCCTTGCCTTAGATTGTCAATCTTTATTGCATGATTCTTTTCTTGCTTGGGGACAAGCAAGGTTTAAGTTTGGTGTTGTGATGACATGTC
This sequence comes from Arachis stenosperma, assembly GCF_014773155.1. Taxonomy (NCBI): domain Eukaryota; kingdom Viridiplantae; phylum Streptophyta; class Magnoliopsida; order Fabales; family Fabaceae; genus Arachis; species Arachis stenosperma. The sequence continues at coordinate 127,467,186 of NC_080379.1, forward strand.
ACCATGTCATGTTTTTCTATGCTTTTTCATACAAGAAATTTATGATTAGTGCTTAAATATTGCATTCTTTGGTGCTTAAATGGTACATTTCTTTGATCTTTTGATTTGATAAACTTTGTAGGAAATAAGAAGAAAAAGAAGCAAAAAGAGCACAAAATAAGCTAAAAAGAAGAAAAGAGGAATTTTGGGCACACTTTGAAATTGGAGCACACTTTGGAGGCTTAGGCCACGCTTCTAAAAGCGTGACCCATGACCAAATCAAGGAAGAAAAGCGTGGCTCAAAGGAAGAAAAGCGTGGCTCAAAACAAGGAGGAAGAGAGGACAAAAAGTTTTGGGTGAAAAGTTAGCCTCAAAGTTAGACCCCTAACTTTGAGGCTAACGTGAGAATTGGAAAATCACCCCCTGGGCTACTCACGTTTGCGCCAACGTTAGCCCCCTAACTTGGAGGCTAACGTTGGCATGAAAAATTCTCCCTGGGCTACTCACGTTTGCGCCAACGTTAGCCCCCTAACTTTTGGGCTAACGTTGGCGCCACACACCACAACAGCTTGAAGGGGTATACTTCCAACAAAAATAACTTGAGCTACAGAGCTCCAAATGAGGTGATTCAAGAAGCATTGGAAAGTAGGAATCAAGAGCTTTCCAAGCATATATGGCACTGCATGGTGGACACTAAAATTGAGGGTGAAAACTGCCCCGCAATGTGCATAAACGAATATGGTGGCAACCTGCAGTGAGGCCAACTGACCTCTGCACCTTCAACGGAGTATAACTCGAGCTGTAGAGCTCCAATTGATGCGCTTCCAACGGAAATGGAAAGTAGACATTCAGGGCTTTCCAAAAATGTATAATAGTATGGGGTGGACAATACGTTTGAGCCTCCAGAACTGGCGTTTTCGCCAACGTTTGAGGCAAACTTTACCTCAAACGCTGCACACCAAAGCCAGCAACCATGCCCTCTTCAAATGATCATAACTTAAGTTGTAGATGTCCAATTGAAGTGATTCCAGTTGGGTTAGAAAGCTGACATTTAGAGCTTTCCAACCATATATGATAGTCTATATTGGGCATAAAATTGGCAACATGACAAGAGGACAAAGTTGGCGCCATAAAAGCACACAAGGCAAGGCCAACGTTAGGGTCAAAGTTAGACCCCTAACGTTGGCACCAACGTGAGTAGCAGCAAAATGATGCTAGCTGCTATGAAAAGTTGGGGCCAAAGTTAGACCCCTAACTTTGGCTCAAACTTTTACTCCAACTTTTGCAAATTCAAACCCGGTTCACTTCGGTTCCTCCTCAAACTCCAAGAGAAATCAACCAAGGCCTCTATCAACCCAATTCCCTCAAGAGCAAGGGCCCATGATCATCACTCAAAGGCACGAGAGATAGATAGAATAGAAATTTCATTTTAGTTGTAATTTGTTTGGAATTTCATTTTCATTTTGTAAAGCCTATATAAGGCATCATTTTCATATTTGTGGGAAGGCTGGCTCCACTAGGGAGCACTAGGAGTAGTAGTAGAGAGCTCTCTCTTTAATTTGTTTTTGAGTCTTGGGTTGGAGAATTGAAGGAATTCTGTTTCAATCTCATCCTAAGATCTCTCTGCTTTATTTACTGCACACTTGAATTTCAGTTTCGGTTAATTGCTTCTTCATCTACTCCTTCTGCACTTTACATTTCTTTAATTTCTTTGCAATTGCTCTTGTTGGATCTAGGAAGGCATTGAGATCTAGACTTGGTTATCTAGTCTCTTGGGTCCTGAGATCTGAATTCCAATTTCACATTCTCTGTTTAATGCTTTTCATGTTTATTTACGTTTCTGTTCTTTTGATCCGATTCAATCAAGTTATATTCCAATCTTCTAATTGTTGCAATTTACTTTTCCCTGTTTAAATTCTGCAAATCCAATTCCCAATTCCCTTTACAATTTCATGCAATTTATAATTCTTGCAATTTAAGAGTCTTGTAATTTACATTTCTTGCTCTTTAAGTTACTTACCAATTTACATTCTGCAACTTTAAATTCATTGTCCTTTACTTTCTGTTGGTTACAATTTCACACAATTCACATAAATGTTAGCTTGACTAAACTAATCACCCACTAAAGTTGCTTGATCCATCAATTCCTGTGGGATCGACCTCACTCCCGTGAGTTATTATTACTTGATGCGACCCGGTGCACTTGCCGGTTAGATTTGTGTGTTTTGGGAGAAATTCATTTTTCCACCAAAATAACTCATCAATCGCTTAGCACGCGAATGATGAAAATTTAAAGATGAAGTTTTTTCCTTTTTCTTTAACAAACAATGCATTCACATGGTTTTCTAATCTTAGGCCTAATTCGATTGGAACATGGGCACAACTAGAGAGTGTGTTTCCCGCTCAATTTTTTAAAGGAGAGTTGAATATGGCCATCACTGACTTGGTGGCTTTAAAACGGGAAAATCGAGAATCAATCGATGACTTCATCATTCGTTTTAAAAATGCTCGAAATCAATGTTATATATCTTTCCCTAAAAGTGAAGTAGTTAAAATAGCCATTATAGATTTAGATTTTTATATGCCTTAAAAATTGCTTAATGTTCACATTCCTGATTTGGCTCATTTGGTAGAAAGGGTTCGTCATGTAGAGATTCTCCAGAAAGAAACAGAGAAGTTAAAAAATGAAATAAAGGTTGAAAAGTAAATCATTTTCTCGAAAATAAAAGGTTTCATATGTTGAAATGGAATCCTCAAGTAAGGAATCCGATTTTGAATTTTCCAAAGTTGATTTGGCTGAATTAAAGAAGGGACCACCTTATGTATGCTCTTTGCTTAAGAAAATAGCAAATGTTGATAGATCTAATGATAAAAAAATATAAGAGTGGAAAGAAATTTAGTTTTGATATTTCAAAATCTGATCAAATATTTGATGTGTTGCTTAAAGATAAACAGTTGATCTTGCTATAGGGTAAAACATTCCTTTTGACAAAAGATTTAAAGGGAAAACCTCATTGTAAGTTTCATTAAGCAACTAGCCATTCAACTAATAATTATTTCTGTTTCAGGGACTTGATTCAGGAAGCGATTATGGAAGGGATGTTAAAGTTCGATAATGGAAAAAAGGACATGAAGGTTAATTCTAATCCCTTTGATGCTGGCTGGTGCACGAAATTGCAATAACACTTTTGCAATCCCGCACAACTAACCAGCAAGTGCACTGGGTCGTCCAAGTAATACCTTGCGTGAGCAAGGGTCGATCCCACGGAGATTGTCGGCTTGAAGCAAGCTATGGTTACCTTGTAAATCTTAGTCAGGATATCAGAAATTATCAGGATTGATTGTAAAAAGCAAAAGAACATGAAAAAGGTACTTGTTTTGCAGTAGTGGAGAATAGGCTGAGGCTTTGGAGATGCTCCATCTTCCGAATCTCTGCTTTCCTACTGTCATCTTCATCAAACACGCAAGGCTCCTTCCATGGCAAGCTGTATGTAGGGTTTCACCGTTGTCAGTGGCTACCTCCCATCCTCTCAGTGAAAATACGTCCCTGATGCTCTGTCACAGCATAGGCTAATCATCTGTCGGTTCTCAATCAGGCCGGAATAGAATCCAGTGATTCTTTTGCGTCTGTCACTAACGCCCCGCCTTCAGGAGTTTGAAGCACGTCACAGTCATTCAATCATTGAGTCCTACTCAGAATACCACAGACAAGGTTTAGACCTTCCGGACTCTCTTGAATGCCGCCATCAGTTCTAGCTTATACCACGAAGATTCCGATTAAAGAATCCAAGAGACATCTACTTAATCTAAGGTAGAACAGAGGTGGTTGTCATGCACATGTTCATAGTTGAGAATGATGATGAGTGTCACAGATCATCACATTCATCCGGGTTAAGAGCAAGTGATATCTTAGAATGGAAACAAGCATGAATGAATAAGAAACAGTAGTAATTGCATTAATCCATCAAGACACAGCAGAGCTCCTCACCCCCAACCATGGGGTTTAGAGACTCATGCTGTGGAAGGTACAAGAAACGTGTAAAAAGTGTTATGAGGTCCTCCGGTTCCATTTACAATGTCAAAAGATCCTATAAATAGTAAACTAGTATCCTAAGGTTTACAGAAATGAGTAAATGACAGAAAAATCCACTTCCGGGCCCACTTGGTGTGTGCTTGGGCTGAGCAATGAAGTAATTTCGTGTAGAGACCTTTTCTGGAGTTAAACGCCAGCTTTCATGCCAGTTTGGGCGTTTAACTCCAAGTTTTATGCCAGTTCCGGCGTTTAACGCTGGAATTTCTGTAGGTGACTTTGAACGCCGGTTTGGGCCATCAAATCTTGGGCAAAGTATGGACTATCATATATTTCTGGAAAGCCCAGGATGTCTACTTTCCAATGCCGTTGAGAGCGCGCCAATTGGGCTTCTGTAGCTCCAGAAAATCCTCTTCGAGTGCAGGGAGGTCAGAATCCAACAGCATCTGCAGTCCTTTTCAGTCTCTGGATCAGATTTTTGCTCAGAACCTTCAATTTCAGCCAGAAAATACCTGAAATCACAGAAAAACACACAAACTCATAGTAAAGTCCAGAAAAGTGAATTTTAACTAAAAACTAATAAAAATATAATAAAAACTAACTAAAAGACACTAAAAACATACTAAAAACAATGCCAAAAAGGGTACAAATTATCCGCTCATCACAACACCAAACTTAAATTGTTGCTTGTCCCCAAGCAACTGAAAATCAAAATAGGATAAAAAGAAGAGAATATACTATAGACTCCAAAATATCAAAGAAACATAGTTCCAATTAGATGAGCGGGACTAGTAGCTTTTTGCCTCCGAACAGTTTTGGCATCTCACTCTATCCTTTGAAGTTCAGAATGATTGGCATCTATGAGAACTCAGAACTCAGATAGTGTTATTGATTCTCCTAGTTAAGTATAATGATTCTTGAACATAGCTAGTGTATGAGTCTTGGCTGTGGCCCAAAGCACTCTGTCTTCCAGTATTACCACCGGATACATACATGCCACAGACACATAATTGGGTGAACCTTTTTAGATTGTGACTCAGCTTTGCTAGAGTCCCCAATTAGAGGTGTCCAGGGTTCTTAAGCACACTCTTTTTGCCTTGGTTCACAACTTTATTTCTTTCTTTTTCTTTTTCTTCTCTTTTCTCCCCCCTTTTTTTTTCGAAATTTTTTTTTCACTGCTTTTTCTTGCTTCAAGAATCAGTTTAATGATTTTTCAGATCCTCAATAACAGTTCTCTTTCTCCTCATTCTTTCAAGAGCCAACAAATTTAACATTCTTAAAAACAACAAATTCAAAAGGCATATGCACTGTTCAAGCATTCATTCAGAAAACAAAAAGTATTGTCACCACATCAAACTAATTCAACTAGTTTCAGAGATAAATTTCGAAATCCTGTACTTCTTGTTCTTTCGTGATTAAAGCATTTTTCTTTTAAGAGAGGTGATGGATTCATAGGACATTCATAGCTTTAAGGCATAAACTTTAATTTTATTAATTATGAATTAAGAACAAGACTCAAAACTAAATATAAGATTAAACTAGAAAAAATAAAAATAGAGAACAAAATAAAAAAAAACACAAAAACATAGGCTACTAATGATAGAGGTTTTCACAGAGTTAGGACTCAACAACCTTGATTTTGAGAAGTGGATGCTCCCTCAGCTTGAGAGGAGAGCTTTTGGCGTTTCAATTCTTGGATTTCACGCCCCTGCTTCTCTTGTTCCTTCAGCAATTTGCAGATCATGCAGTTCTGATTCTGCTATTCTTCCTTCAGTTGCTCCATAGTCTCTTACAACTTGTTAATGGATGCTTCTAGGCTGGCCCAGTAGCCAATTTCAGGGAATTCAGGGAGGAACTCATGCGCCCTCCTCTTGATAGAGTTGTCTTGCACTTGTCCTTCCATTGACTTCTTGGTGATTAGATGTTCAATGGGTATGAACTCATCTACTCCCATCTTTACCCCAGCCTCTTTACAGAGCAAGGAGATCAAGCTTGGGTAGGCCAATTTGGCTTCAGTGGAATTCTTATTTGCAATTGTGTAGATCTCACAAGCAATCACATGATGCACCTCCACTGCTTTTCCAAGCATAATACAATGAATCATCACTGCTCTCTTGATAGTAACCTCAGAACGGTTGCTAGTGGGCAATATGGAACGCCCAATAAAGTCTAGCCAACCTCTTGCAATTGGTTTGAGGTCTCCCCTCTTGAGTTGGTTAGGGACACCTTTAGAATTGGTTATCCACTTAGTTCCAGGGAGGCATATGTCCTCTAGAACTTGATCCAACCCTTTATCTACTCTCACCATCCTCCTATTAAAGGAGTCAGGATCATCTTGCAGTTGAGGCAACTTGAAGATTTCTCTTATTTTGTCCAGATGGAAGTATATAACTTTCCCTCTGACCATGGTTCTATACGTATGGTAAGCGGTTCCAGTCATTCTCTGCTTATCTGTCAGCCACCGATTTGAGTAGAATTCCTGAACCATGTTCCTTCCAACCTTTGTCTCAGGATTGGTTAGAACTTCCCAACCTCTGTTTCGAATTTGCTCTTGGATCCCCGGATATTCATCTTCTTTCAGATCAAATTTTACTTCCGGGATCACTGACCTCAGACCCATTATTTTGTGATAATGGTCTTCATGTTCTTTGGTTAAGAACTTCTCTTGATTCCAAAGATTCTTTGGATTAGTCTCTTTCTTTCCTCTTAAATTGGTTCGTTTTCCCTTAGGAGCCATGATCTGAATCTTGGCTTAGTGATCACGGAAAAGCACACCAAACTTAGAGGTTTGCTTGTCCTCAAGCAAAAGAAAAGAGAGAAGAGAGGGGGAGGAAGAGGAAATTCGAATGGTGTGATGGAATGAGGGAGCCAAACGTGTATTTATAAGGTGGGGAGGGGAGTTTTCGAAAAAGAAGAGAGAAATTTGAAAGGAGATTTGAGAAGATATGGACAGAAATTGAGAAAAGGGTGAAATTTTTGAACAATGTTTGTAATTGATTTGAAATAAATTTGAAGAATGGTTTTGATTTTTGAAGATTTGAAAGTGAATGATGAATGATTGAAGTGTGATTTTGTAGAAAAGTATGGGTGAGAAAAGGAAAGTTTGAAAAAATTTGAGTTGAAAACAAAAATGTGGTCCCCCCCACCTTTCTGGCGTTAAACGCCCAGAATGGTACCCATTCTGGCGTTTAACGCCCATTTGCTACCCCTTTTGGGCGTTTAACGCCCAGCCAGGTGCCCTGGCTGGCGTTAAACGCCAGAAATCTTTTGTCACTGGGCGTTTTTCAAAACGCCCAGGATGCTGCACACCTGGCGTTAAACGCCCAGAATGGTGCCCATTCTGGCGTTTAACGCCCAAAATGGCACCATTCCTGGCGTTAAACACCCAGAATGGTACCCATTCTGGCGTTTAACGCCCAAAATGCCCCTTACTGGCATTTTTTCGCCAGTAAGCTCATTTTCTCTGCTTTTTGAGCTGAATCCTTCTGTAACTCTGTGAATTCCTTCATTTTTGATACTTGCCTCTGTAAGAACTAATCATATACCCTCCTAATGACTGGGTTGCCTCCCAGCAAGCGCTTCTTTACTGTCTCTAGCTGGACTTCTGCTAAGAATCACTCATGTCTCAGTTTTGAGCATTCCTGCTCAAAATTTCCTTCAAGATAGTGCTTGATTCTCTGTCCATTAACAATGAACTTCTTGTTAGAATCAATATCCTGAAGCTCAACATATCCATATGGTGACACTCCTGTAATCACATACGGACCCCTCCACCGGGATTTGAGTTTTCCTGGAAACAATTTGAGCCTGGAGTTGAAGAGCAGAACTTTTTGTCCTGGCTCAAAGACTCTGGTTGACAATCTCTTATCATGCCACTTCTTTGCCTTTTCCTTATAAATTTTTGCATTTTCAAAGGCATTGAGTCTGAACTCCTCTAGCTCATTTAGCTGGAGCAGTCTTTTCTCACCAGCTAACTGAGCATCCATGTTTAGGAATCTGGTTGCCCAATAGGCTTTATGTTCCAGTTCCACAGGCAAATGACAGGCCTTCCCATACACCAGTTGGTATGGAGAGGTTCCTATAGGAGTCTTGAATGCTGTTCTGTATGCCCACAGAGCATCATCCAAGCTCTTTGCCCAATCCTTTCTTCGGGCCATCACAGTCCGTTCTAGGATTCTTTTTAGTTCTCTGTTAGAGACTTCTGCTTGCCCATTTGTCTGTGGATGATACGGAGTTGCCACTTTATGGCTAATTCCATGTCTAACCATAGCAGAGTGTAGCAGTCTATTGCAGAAATGAGTGCCCCCATCACTGATTAGTACTCTGGGAACACCAAACCTGCTGAAGATGTGTTTCTGGAGGAATTTCAGCACGGTCTTGGTATCATTAGTGGGTGTAGCAATTGCTTCTACCTACTTAGATACATAGTCCACTGCCACCAGAATGTAAGTGTTTGAGTATGATGGTGGGAATGGCCCCATGAAGTCAATTCCCCATACATCAAACAATTCTATCTCTAATATCCCTTGTTGAGGCATGGCATATCCGTGAGGCAGGTTACCAGCTCTTTGGCAACTGTCACAGTTACGCACAAACTCTCGGGAATCTTTATAGAGAGTAGGCCAGTAGAAGCCACACTGGAGGACTTTAGTGGCTGTTCGCTCACTTCCAAAATGTCCTCCATAATGTGATCCATGGCAATGCCATAAGATCTTTCGTGCTTCTTCTCTGGGTACACATCTGCGGATCACTCCGTCAGCACATCTCTTAAAGAAATATGGTTCATCCCAGAGGTAGTACTTTGCATCTGAAATTAATTTCTTTCTTTGCACATTGCTGTACTCCTTGGGTATGAACCTCATAGCTTTATAATTTGTAATATCTGCAAACCATGGAGCTTCCTGAATGGCAAAGAGTTGCTCATCTGGGAAAGTCTCAGAGATCTCAGTAGAAGGGAGGGACGCCCCAGCTACTGGTTCTATTCGGGACAGATGATCAGCCACTTGGTTTTCTGTCCCTTTTCTGTCTCTTATTTCTATATCAAACTCTTGCAGAAGCAACACCCATCTGATAAGCCTGGGTTTTGAATCCTGCTTTGTGAGTAAGTATTTAAGAGCAGCATGGTCAGTGTACACAATCACCTTTGATCCCACTAGGTAGGATCTAAACTTGTCAATGGCATAAACCACTGCAAGTAACTCTTTCTCTGTGGTTGTGTAGTTCTTTTGTGCGTCATTTAGAACACGGCTGGCATAATAAATGACGTGCAAAAGCTTGTTATGCCTCTATCCCAACACTGCACCAATGGCATGATCACTGGCATCACACATTAATTCAAATGGCAATGTCCAATCTGGTGCAGAGATAACTGGTGCTGTGACCAGCTTAGCCTTCAGGGTCTCAAATGCCTGCAGACACTCATTATCAAAGATAAATGGAGTGTCAGCAGCTAGCAGATTACTTAGAGGTTTGGCAATTTTTGAAAAATCCTTTATAAACCTTCTGTAGAATCCTGCATGCCCAAGAAAGCTTCTGATTGCCTTAACATTGGCAGGTGGTGGTAATTTTTCAATTACCTCTACCTTTGCCTTATCCACCTCTATTCCCTTGCTTGAAATTTTGTGCCCAAGGACAATTCCTTCAGTCACCATAAAGTGACATTTCTCCCAGTTTAAAACCAGGTTAGTCTCTTGGCATCTTTTCAGGACAAGTGATAGGTGGTTAAGACAGGAGCTGAATGAGTCTCCATATACTGAAAAGTCATCCATGAAGACTTCCAGAAATTTCTCTACCATGTCTGAGAAGATAGAGAGCATGCACCTCTGAAAGGTTGCAGGTGCATTGCACAGACCAAAAGGCATTCTCCTATAGGCAAACACGCCAGAAGGGCAGGTAAATGCTGTTTTCTCTTGGTCCTGGGGATCTACTGCAATTTGGTTGTAGCCTGAATAGCCATCCAAAAAGCAGTAATAGTCATGACCAGCTAGTCTTTCTAGCATTTGGTCTATGAATGGTAAAGGAAAATGATCCTTTCTGGTGGCTGTATTGAGCCTTCTGTAGTCAATACACATACGCCACCCAGTGACTGTCCTTGTAGGAACCAGTTCATTTTTTTCATTATGAACCACTGTCATGCCTCCCTTTTTGGGAACAACTTGGACAGGGCTCACCCAGGGGCTATCAGAAATAGGATAAATAATCCCAGCCTCTAGTAATTTAGTGACCTCTTTCTGCACCACCTCCTTCATGGCTGGATTTAGCCTCCTTTGTGGTTGAACCACTGGTTTGGCATTATCCTCCAACAGGATCTTGTGCATGCATCTTGCTGGGCTAATGCCCTTAAGATCACTTATGGACCACCCAAGAGCTGTCTTGTGCGTCCTTAGCACTTGAATTAGTGCTTCCTCTTCCTGTGAATTTAAAGCAGAGCTTATAATCACTGGGAAGGTGTCACCCTCTCCTAGAAATGCATATTTCAGAGATGGTGGTAGAGGTTTGAGTTCAGGTTTGGGAGGTTTATCCTCCTCCTGAGGAATTTTCGAAAATTCCTTTACTTCCTCTAGTTCTTCTTGATCAGGTTGAGCATCTTTGAAGATGTCCTCAAGCTCTGATTCTAGGCTTTCAGTCATATTGATCTCTTCTACCAGAGAGTCAATAATGTCAGCGCCCATGCAGTCATCTGGTGTGTCTGGATGCTGCATTGCTTTCACAGCATTCAACTTGAACTCATCCTCATTGACTCTCAGGGTTACTTCCCCTTTTTGTACATCAATGAGAGTTCGTCCAGTTGCTAGGAATGGTCTTCCTAGAATGAGAGTTGCACTTTTGTGCTCCTCCATTTCCAGCACCACAAAGTCAGTGGGAAAGGTAAATGGCCCAACCTTGACAATCATGTCCTCTATTATGCCTGATGGGTGTTTAATGGAGCCATCAGCAAGTTGGAGGCATATCCTGGTTGGTTTGACTTCTCCAGCCAACCCAAGCTTTCTGATAGTGGATGCAGGTATTAGATTGATGCTTGCTCCAAGATCACATAGGGCTGTCTTGGTGCAAGCGCCCTCTAATGTGCATGGTATTATAAAGCTTCCAGGATCTTGAAGCTTTTCTGGTAAGCTTTTTAGTATGACTGCACTGCATTCTTCAGTGAGAAACACTTTTTCAGTTTCTCTCCAATCCTTCTTATGACTTAAGATCTCTTTCATGAACTTAGCATAAGAAGGTATTTGCTCAAGTGCCTCTGCAAACGGAATCTTTATTTCAAGAGTCCTTAGATAGTCTGCAAAGCGGGCAAATTGCTTATCCTGTTCCGCTTTGCGGAGTTTCTGAGGATAAGGCATCTTGGCTTGATATTCCTCAACCTTAGATGCTGCAGGTTTATTCCTTACAGAAGTGGTTGAAGAAGCCTTGTTAGAGGGATAATTATCAGCACTCTCAGGTGCCTGATCCTCCTTGGGCGTTTGAACGCCAGGAATGGGTGAAGATTGGGCGTTAAACGCCAACTTCTCCCCCTTTTCTGGTGTTTGAACGCCAGAACTGGGCAAGGAATGGGCGTTTAACGCCAACTTTCCTTCCCTTTCTGGCGTTTGAACGGCAATCATATTTCTCTCTGGGCTCTTATTGTCCTCAGAGGGATTTTGAACAGTAGTTAGGTTATCCTCTGTCAATTGTTCTTTGTTTGGCTTCTTGCTCCTTTGAGCAGTGGTGTTCAGTGTTTTCCCACTCCTTAGTTGAACTGCCTGACATCCTTCTGTTATCTGTTTAGATATTTGCTGTTTTGCTTGATTCAACTGCAGTTCTATGTTCTTGTTAGCAACTTTAGTATCATGGAGCATTTCTTTAAATTCTGCTAACTGTTCTGTCATCAGGAGCAATTGTTGATTAAGCTCATTCATCTGTTCTTGAGGATTAGGATCAGTGACTAATGCCATGATCTCCTCTTTTGGAACGAACTCATTGCTAGAATATAAGTATTGGTTTCTAGCAACAGTGTCTATAAGCTCTTGAGCTTCTTCAATTGTCTTCCTCATGTGTATAGATCCACCAGCTGAGTGGTCTAAAGACATCTGAGCTTTTTCTGTGAGCCCATAGTAGAAGATGTCTAACTGTACCCACTCTGAAAACATTTCAGAGGGGCATTTTCTAAGCATACCTCTATACCTCTCCCAGGCATTATAAAGGGATTCATTATCCTCTTGTTTAAAGCCTTGGATGTCCAGCCTTAGCTATGTCATCCTCTTTGGAGGGTAGAAATGATTCAGGAATTTGTCTGATAACTGTTTCCATGTCTTTATGCTTGCTGTAGGTTGGTTATTCAACCACCTTTTAGCTTGATCTTTTACAGCAAATGGAAACAGTAATAGTCTGTAGACATCCTGATCTACCTCTTTATCATGTACTGTGTCAGCAATTTGTAAGAACTGTGCCAGAAACTCAGTAGGTTCTTCCTGTGGAAGACCGGAATACTGGCAATTTTGCTGCACTATGATAATGAGTTGAGGGTTTAGCTCAAAGCTGCTTGCTTTGATGGGAGGTATACAGATGCTACTCCCATATGCAGCTGTAATGGGGTTAGCATATGACCCCAGAGTCCTTTTGGACTGATTAATTCCACTTAAGTCCATAATGGACAAAAGGGAAATGAGAATGATTGCAAAGAGATAAATTTTGTTTTGTTTTTTTTTTTTAAACGAAAAATTAAAATAAAACAAAAAGAAATAAAAAATAAATTCGAAAATCAAAAAGAAAATAAGATCAAAGCAAATTGAGAACTAAATCAATCAGTTAATTAAAAAGATTTTGAAAATAGCAATTAAAAAGATATGATTGAAAATTTTTATGAAAAAGATTTGAGTTTTGAAAAGAGGAAAGAGAAAAACAACAAAAAGACACCAAACTTAAAATTTTTAGAAAATCAAACACTAAATTTTCGAAAATTTTAAAGGAAAAACACAAAGAGGACACCAAACTTAGAATTTTTATGAATCAACAAGGGACTAAGAACATGCAATTTCGAAAAACCAGAAGAAAAACAAAGGCATGCAATGGACACCAAACTTAAAATATGAAACTAGACTCAACTAAAAGACTCTAAACCAACAAAAATAAAACAGTCCTAATCTAAGCAACAAGATAAGCCGTCAGTTGTCCAAACTCGAACAATCCCCGGTAACGGCGCCAAAAACTTGGTGCACGAAATTGCAATAACACTTTTGCAATCCCGCACAACTAACCAGCAAGTGCACTGGGTCGTCCAAGTAATACCTTGCGTGAGCAAGGGTCGATCCCACGGAGATTGTCGGCTTGAAGCAAGCTATGGTTACCTTGTAAATCTTAGTCAGGATATCAGAAATTATCAGGATTGATTGTAAAAAGCAAAAGAACATGAAAAAGGTACTTGTTTTGCAGTAGTGGAGAATAGGCTGAGGCTTTGGAGATGCTCCATCTTCCGAATCTCTGCTTTCCTACTGTCATCTTCATCAAACACGCAAGGCTCCTTCCATGGCAAGCTGTATGTAGGGTTTCACCGTTGTCAGTGGCTACCTCCCATCCTCTCAGTGAAAATACGTCCCTGATGCTCTGTCACAGCATAGGCTAATCATCTGTCGGTTCTCAATCAGGCCGGAATAGAATCCAGTGATTCTTTTGCGTCTGTCACTAACGCCCCGCCTTCAGGAGTTTGAAGCACGTCACAGTCATTCAATCATTGAGTCCTACTCAGAATACCACAGACAAGGTTTAGACCTTCCGGACTCTCTTGAATGCCGCCATCAGTTCTAGCTTATACCACGACGATTCCGATTAAAGAATCCAAGAGACATCTACTTAATCTAAGGTAGAACAGAGGTGGTTGTCATGCACATGTTCATAGTTGAGAATGATGATGAGTGTCACAGATCATCACATTCATCCGGGTTAAGAGCAAGTGATATCTTAGAATGGAAACAAGCATGAATGAATAAGAAACAGTAGTAATTGCATTAATCCATCAAGACACAGCAGAGCTCCTCACCCCCAACCATGGGGTTTAGAGACTCATGCTGTGGAAGGTACAAGAAACGTGTAAAAAGTGTTATGAGGTCCTCCGGTTCCATTTACAATGTCAAAAGATCCTATAAATAGTAAACTAGTATCCTAAGGTTTACAGAAATGAGTAAATGACAGAAAAATCCACTTCCGGGCCCACTTGGTGTGTGCTTGGGCTGAGCAATGAAGTAATTTCGTGTAGAGACCTTTTCTGGAGTTAAACGCCAGCTTTCATGCCAGTTTGGGCGTTTAACTCCAAGTTTTATGCCAGTTCCGGCGTTTAACGCTGGAATTTCTGTAGGTTACTTTGAACGTCGGTTTGGGCCATCAAATCTTGGGCAAAGTATGGACTATCATATATTGCTGGAAAGCCCAGGATGTCTACTTTCCAATGCCGTTGAGAGCGCGCCAATTGGGCTTCTGTAGCTCCAGAAAATCCTCTTCGAGTGCAGGGAGGTCAGAATCCAACAGCATCTGCAGTCCTTTTCAGTCTCTGGATCAGATTTTTGCTCAGAACCTTCAATTTCAGCCAGAAAATACCTGAAATCACAGAAAAACACACAAACTCATAGTAAAGTCCAGAAAAGTGAATTTTAACTAAAAACTAATAAAAATATAATAAAAACTAACTAAAAGACACTAAAAACATACTAAAAACAATGCCAAAAAGGGTACAAATTATCCGCTCATCACTGGCGCAAATTTTGTGGAGCCCTTTTTTGGGGTTAATATGATTGGTTTTTCCTGAGTTCGATACTTCTCTGGGGGATTTTGAAACTAATGTTTGGGCAGTATATCCTGGTGTTGGTGAAGGATTTTTAGACTTTTTGATTAAACAAAAGGTGAAAGATCGAGATGTGTCTTTATGTCCTCAATGTAATGCTTTTTTTGATGTTGATGCTACAGCTATATTCGAAAAAGAGACAATGAAAAAAGAGTTGGCTCATAAGAAAGAACAAGTTTGACAAAGACAGCCTCCTCGAAGGCAAGAGGGAGAAAGTTCTGGTGTCCTTCAAAGGAATTTTCCCTCTCCAATGGATCATTCTCAAGATTTAGGTGTGCAATGAATTCAAAATTATCAGGAGTTTCGTAATCAAGATGCACAATATAGGCGTAATCCTCAGAGAGGTCATCGTGGTTTTTTCCATGGTCATTATCCATATCCTCGAGGACGGGATAGGGGAAATTGAGGAAGAAGGAATGGACGTCAAATTAGGCAAAGAGATCCATCGAATGACAAAGGCAACGGGCAACCCCTTCTGTTCATTCACGAGTAGTTTTCTCGTCTGATGGGGAAATGGTTCCTAAGAAAATCCCATCACTAGTTAATTTCGAAAAGGGTAAGGTTGTTGTCGTAGCCCCAATCAATAACAAAGAAAAAGATGTCGATCTAGATGAAGAGTATTTTGAAGAGGGTGATGAAGAGATGGTAAGCACCAATTTTATTATACCAACTGAATATTTGGGTGAATATGAAGGAAACCCAAATGAAGATTATGATGTAGAAGATAAAGAGGCCTTTTCCTTTATTCGGCTAAAGGATGAATTGGGATACTTTCAAAAGCCCACTGAAAAACAAAAGCCATGTCTTTGACCATCACAGGTCACTGCTTTTATGAGTGGCATTTGTGTTAACGAAGTTCTAGTCGATGGAGGGGCAACGATCATTTTGTTGCCAGAAACGATGTTGATGAAGGTGGGAAAACATTTTAATGATTTGGTTGCCACTAACATTTCAGTAACCGATGCAAAAGTGTTACTTCAAGTACAAGTGGGATCCTGGTGCACGAATTTGTGATTCGCACAACTAACCAGCAAGTGCACTGGGTCGTCCAAGTAATACCTTACGTGAGTAAGGGTCGATCCCACGGAGATTATTGGCTTGAAGCAATCAATGTTTATTTTATTTGTCTTAGTCAGGATACCAATAGGATTCTTTAGCCTCGTATTTTAATAAAGAAAAAGGGCATAAAATAAATAGTTATTACTTGAACAATAGAGTTATTTGTTTATAAAGGACTGTGGAATATGTTGGAGTTTTGGAGATGCTTTGTCCTTTGACTTCAACTCTTCCTTGAAATCCTTCAATACACGCAAGGCTCCTTCCATGGCAAGCTCTGTGTAAGGTGTCACCGTTGTCAATGGCTACTTCCCATCCTCTCAGTGAAAACGTTCCTATGCTCTGTCACAGCATGGCTAATCATCTGTCGGTTCTCAATCAGGTTGGAATAGAATCCATTGATTCTTTTGCGTCTGTCACTAACGCCCAGCCCTCAGGAGTTTGAAGCACGTCACAGTCATTCAGTCCCGGAATCCTACTCGGAATACCACAGACAAGGTTTAGACTTTCCGGATTTCTCATGAATGCCGCCATCAATCCAGCTTATACCACGAAGATTCTGATTAAGGAATCTAAGATATATTCATTCAGTCTGATGTAGAACGGAGGTGGTTGTCAGGCACACGTTCATGGATTGAGGAAGGTGATGAGTGTCACGGATCATCACCTTCTTCACAATTAAGCGCGAATAAACATCTTAGATAAGAACAAGCGTGTTTGAATGGAAAACAAAGGAATTGTATTAAATCATCGAGACGCTGCAGAGCTCCTCACCCCCAACAATGGAGTTTAGAAACTCATGCCGTCAAAAGTATGTAATTCAGATCTGAAAATGTCATGAGGTACAAGGAATGTCTGTAAAAGTTGTTTAAATAGTAAACTAGTAGCCTAGGTTTACAGAAAATGAGTAAACTAAGATAATTGGTGCAGAAATCCACTTCTGGGGCCCACTTGGTGTGTGCTGGGGCTGAGAATAAAGCTATCCACGAGTAGAGGCCTTTCTTGGCGTTAAACTCCAGGTTATGACGTGTTTTGGGCGTTCAACTCCGGATCATGACGTTTTTCTGGCGTTTAACTCCAGACAGCAGCGTGTACTTGGCGTTCAACGCCAAGTTACGTCGTCAATCTTCGCGCAAAGTATGGACTATTATATATTGCTGGAAAGCCCTGGATGTCTACTTTCCAACGCCGTTGAGAGCGCATCAATTGGACTCCTGTAGCTCCAGAAAATCCATTTCGAGTGCAGGGAGGTCAGGATCCAACAGCATCAGCAGTCCTTTTTTCAGCCTAAGTCAGATTTTTGCTCAGCTTCCTCAATTTCAGTCAGAAAATACCTGAAATCACAGAAAAATACACACACTCATAGTAAAGTCCCGAAATATGATTTTTTGCTTAAAAACTAATAATATTTAACTAAAAACTAATTAAAATATGCTAAAATCTACAAGAAATTACCCCCAAAAAGCGTATAAAATATCCGCTCATCACAACACCAAACTTAAACTGTTGCTTGTCCTCAAGCAACTAGATGAATAAAATAGGTTCTAACAGAAATTAAGAAGTAATGATATTTTAGAGTTTTAAATGAAGCTCAGATTCTTATTAGATGAGCGGGGCTTGTAGCTTTTTGTTTCTGAACAGTTTTGGCATCTCCCTGTATCTTTTGAATTTCAGAATGATTGGCATCCTTAGGAACTCAGAATTCAGATAGTATTATTGACTCTCCTAGTGTAGTATGTTGATTCTTGAACACAGTTATTTATGAGTCTTGGCCGTGGCCCTAAGCACTTTGTTTTCCAGTATTACCACCGGATACATAAATGCCACAGACACATGACTGGGTGAACCTTTACAGATTGTGACTTAGCTTTGCTAAAGTCCCCAGTCAGAGGTGTCCAGAGCTCTTAAGCACACTCTGTTTGCCTTGGATCACGACTTTAACCACTCAGTCTCAAGTTTGTAACTTGGACCTGCATGCCACAAGCACATGGTTAGGGACAGCTTGGTTTAGCCGCTTAGGCCTGGATTTTATTTCCTTGGGCCCTCCTCTCCATTGATGCTCAAAGCCTTGGATCCTTTTTACCCTTGCCTTTTGGTTTTAAGGGCTGCTTGGCTTTTATTCCTTTTGATTGTATATATATATATATATATATATATATATATAAATCTCTTCTTTTTTTTTTTGACTGCTTTTTCTTGCTTCAAGAATCAATTTCATGATTTTTCAGATCATCAATAATATTTTTCGTGTTCCTCATCCTTTCAGGAGCCAATATTCATCAAATTCAAAGTACAATTTATGCACTGTTCAAGCATTCATTCAGAGAACAAAAAGTATTGCCACCACACATAATTAATTATAATTTTTATTATTAAGAACTCGAAAATATAAATTACTTCTTTATTCTAAAAAAAAATCTACTACTTTATTCATGCCTGATGATGATGAGAAAAATAAATTATAGCTTGATTGGAAATAAAATCAAAATAGATAAACTAATTACTACTACTCCTATATAACTTCTAAGGTAAAATCCTATAATAATACTATCACAGAGTTAAAGCTGGAATTAGAACTTAACAACCTGTATTTTGGGAAGTGGATGTTCCTCTAGTCTGTGGGGTGCCTTCAAGAATTAATTTCTGACGCTTCAGCTCCCTTAAGTTCACATCCTTGCTCTTCCTGTTCTCTTAGGTGCCATGATCTTAATGAGTTTTAGCTCAGTGATCATGGCAAATCACACCAAACTTAGAGGTTTGCTTGTCCTCAAGCAAAAGAAAGGAAAGGAGAGGAGTAGAAGGAAAGGCATTTTCAAATAAAGATAAGATGAGTTGAAAAAGATATGAGAAGAAATTAAAAATATTTGAAAAAGAATTGGATTGGAAAAGATTTGTGTTTATGAATTAAGATACATTTGATATTTTTGAAAAAGGGATTTTAGAAATTAGGGTTCTTAGAAAACCAATTTGATTTTGAAGGATGACATTTTGAAACATGTTTATGCAAGAAATCATGAATTGAAACTTAAAAATTTAGAAAATTTGTAAAGAAAAACGAATTTTACCTCCTCCCCACCATCCTGGCGTTAAACGCCCAACTGCTGCATGGTTTGGGCGTTTAACGCCCACATGTTGCTTCTCCTGGGCGTTCAACGCCCAGTTGATGCATCTTTCTGGCGTTGAATGCCAGGAAGTCCTTTGTTAATGGGCGTTTTTCTAAACGCCCAGGATGCTACCAAACTGGCGTTAAACGCCCAGAAGGTGCTTCTTTCTGGCGTTTAACGCCCAGAAGGCTACCCTTACTGGCGTTGAACGCCCAGTGGGTGCTTCTTTTGGGCGTTCAACGCCCAAAATGTTTCTTACTGGCTTTTTCACGCCAGTAAGCTTCCAATTTTCTTTATAACTCTGTGAATCCAACCAATTGCTATTTTACCTTGAAGAGATTTGGACCTATACCTGTAAAAAAAGAAAATTTATATAATTAGTAAATATACTTTGTAAATGGCTGGGTTGCCTCCCAGCAAGCGCTTCTTTAATGTCATTAGCTGGACTATCACTGAGTTTTTACTCGAGTCTCAGCTTTGAGCAGTCTTGCTCAAAATTGCCTTCAAGATAATGTTTGACTCTTTGTCCATTAACAATGAACTTTTTGTTAGAGTCATTATCCTGAAGCTCTATGTATCCATATGGTGATACGTTTGTAATGACATATGGACCTCTCCACCGGGATTTTAATTTCCCGGGGAATAATTTGAGCCTAGAGTTAAATAGCAGAACTTTCTGCCCCGGCTCAAAGACTCTGGATGACAATTTCTTATCATGCCATCTTTTTGCTTTCTCTTTGTAAATTTTTGCATTCTCGAAAGCATTGAGTCTAAATTCCTCTAGCTCATTTAACTGAAGCAATCGCTTTTCTCCAGCTAATTTGGCATCAAGGTTTAGGAATCTGGTTGCCCAGTAGGCCTTATGTTCCAGTTCTATTGGCAAGTGACATGCCTTTCCATACACAAGCTGGTATGGAGAGGTCCCTATAGGGGTCTTGAATGCTGTTCTGTATGCCCACAGAGCATCATCCAAGCTTCTTGCCCAATCCTTTCTACGGTTAATTACAGTCCGTTCCAGGATTCTTTTAAGTTCTCTATTTGAGACTTCAGCTTGCCCATTAGTTTGTGGGTGATATGGAGTAGCTACCCTGTGGTTGACTCCATAACGTACCAGAGCAGCATAAAGCTGTTTATTGCAGAAATGAGTGCCCCCATCACTGATTAGCACTCTAGGGATACCAAATCTGCTGAAGATGTGTTTCTGGAGGAATTTTAACACTGTTTTAGTGTCATTGGTGGGTGTTGCAATAGCCTCCACCCATTTGGATACATAATCCACTGCCACCAGAATATAAGTGTTTGAGTATGATGGTGGGAAGGGTCCCATGAAGTCAATACCCCATACATCAAACAACTCAATCTCCAAGATTCCTTGTTGAGGCATGGCATAACTGTGAGGTAGGTTGCCTGATCTCTGGCAACTGTCACAATTAAGTACAAATGCTCGGGAATCTTTATAGAGAGTAGGCCAGTAGAAGCCACTTTGGAGGACTCTTGTGGCTGTTCGCTCACTTCCAAAATGTCCTCCATACTGTGATCCATGGCAATGCCAAAGGATCTTCTGTGCTTCCTCTTTAGGCACACATCTACGGATTACTCCGTCTGCACATCTCTTGAAGAGATATGGTTCATCCCAAAGATAGTACTTTGAATCTGTGATTAATTTCTTTGATTGCACCCTACTGTACTCTTTGGGTATGAATCTCACTGCCTTGTAGTTTGCAATGTCTGCAAACCATGGCACTTCCTGGATGGCAAACAGTTGCTCATCCGGAAAGGTTTCAGAGATCTCAGTGAGAGGGAGGGACGCCCCTTCTACTGGTTCTATTCGGGACAGGTGATCTGCTACTTGATTTTCTGTCCCTTTTCTGTCTCTTATTTCTATATCAAACTCTTGCAGAAGCAACACCCATCTGATGAGTCTGGGTTTTGAATCCTGCTTTGTGAGTAGATATTTAAGAGCAGCATGATTAGTGTACACAATCACTTTTAATCCTACTAAATAGGATCTGAATTTGTCAATGGTGTAAACCACTGCAAGTAGCTCTTTTTCTGTGGTTGTGTAATTCTTCTGTGCATCATTTAGAACACGGCTGGCATAGTAAATGACGTGCAGAAGCTTGTCATGCCTTTGTCCCAACACTGCACCAATGGCCTGGTCACTGGCATCACACATCAATTCAAATGGTAATGTCCAGTCTGGTGCAGAGATGATTGGTGTTGTAACCAATTTAGCTTTCAGAGTCTCAAATGCCTGCAGACACTCTTTATCAAAGATAAATGGCGTGTCAGCAGCTAGCAGGTTGCTCAGAGGTTTGGCGATTTTTGAAAAATCCTTTATAAACCTCCTATAGAATCCTGCATGCCCCAGAAAGCTTCTGATTGCCTTAACATTAGCAGGTGGTGGTAATTTTTCAATTACTTCTACCTTAGCTTGATCCACCTCTATCCCCTTGTTCGAAATTTTGTGCCCAAGGACAATTCCTTCAGTCACCATAAAGTGACATTTTTCCCAGTTTAAAACCAGGTTAGTCTCTTGGCATCTTTTCAGAACAAGTGCTAAGTGGTTAAGGCAGGAGCTGAATGAGTCTCCAAATACTGAAAAGTCATCCATGAAGACTTCCAGGAATTTTTCCACCATATCAGAGAAAATTGAGAGCATGCACCTCTGAAAAGTTGCAGGTGCATTGCACAGGCCAAATGGCATCCTTCTGTATGCAAATACTCCGGATGGGCAGGTGAATGCCGTTTTCTCCTGATCCTGGGGATCTACTGCAATTTGATTATAGCCTTAATATCCATCCAGGAAGCAGTAGTATTCATGGCCTGCTAGTCTTTCTAGCATCTGGTCTATGAATGGTAAAGGAAAATGATCCTTTCTGGTGGCTGTATTGAGTCTTCTGTAATCAATACACATGCGCCACCCAGTAACTGTTCTTGTAGGAACCAGTTCATTTTTTTCATTATGAACCACTGTCATGCCACCTTTCTTAGGGACGACTTGGACAGGGCTCACCCAGGGGCTGTCAGAAATAGGATAAATAATCCCAGCCTCTAGTAATTTAGTGACCTCTTTCTGCACCACTTCTTTCATGGCTGGATTCAGCCGCCTTTGTGGTTGAACCACTGGCTTGGCATCATCCTCCAGCAAGATTTTGTGCATGCATCTGGCTGGGCTAATGCCCTTAAGATCACTAATGGACCACCCAAGAGCTGTCTTGTGCGTCCTTAGCACTTGAATTAGTGCTTCCTCTTCCTGTGGCTCTAAGGTAGAGCTTATAATTACAGGAAAGGTTTCACCTTCTCCCAGAAATGCATATTTTAGGGAAGGTGGTAATGGTTTGAGCTCGGGTTTAGGAGGTTTCTCCTCTTCCTGAGGGATTTTCAGAGGTTCCACTATTTTCTCTGATTCCTCCAGATCAGGCTGGACGTCTTTAAGGATGTCCTCTAGCTCTGATTCGGGACTCTCAGCCATATTGACCTCTCTTACCAGAGAGTCAATAATATCAACACTCATGCAGTCATTTGGGGTGTCTGGATGTTGCATGGCTTTGACAACATTCAACTTGAACTCCTCCTCATTGACTCTCAAGGTTACTTCCCCTTTTTGGACATCAATGAGGGTTCGGCCAGTTGCTAGGAAAGGTCTTCCTAGAATGAGAGTTGCACTCTTGTGCTCCTCCATTTCCAGCACCACAAAGTCAGTAGGAAAGGCGAATGGCCCAACCTTGACAATCATGTCTTCAATCACGCCTGATGGGTACTTAATGGAGCCATCAGCAAGTTGAAGACATATCCTGGTTGGTTTAATTTCTTCAGTTAAACCAAGCTTTCTGATAGTAGATGCAGGTATTAAGTTGATACTTGCCCCAAGATCACATAAAGCTTGCTTGGTACAATTACCCTCTAATGTGCATGGTATCATAAAGCTCCCAGGATCTTTAAGCTTCTCAGGTAAGCTTTTTAGAATGACTGCACTGCATTCTTCAGTGAGGTAGACTTTTTCAGTTTCCCTCCAATCCTTCTTATGACTTAAGATCTCTTTCATGAACTTAGCATAAGATGGTATTTGCTCAAGTGCTTCTGCAAACGGAATCTTTATTTCAAGAGTCCTGAGATAGTCTGCAAAGCGGGCAAATTGCTTATCCTGTTCCGCTTGGCAGAGTTTTTGAGGATAAGGCATTTTGGCTTTGTATTCCTCAACCTTAGTTGCTGCAGGTTTATTACCTACAGAAGTGGGTTGGGGAGCCTTCTTAGAAGGGTTGTTATCAGCACTTGTATGTGACTGATTCCCTACTGGCATTTGAATGCTAGTGGTGGAAGCTGGAGTGGCGTTAGACGCCACTTCCTTGTTTGTTACTGGCGTTTGAACGCCAGAACCATGCTCCCTTTGGGCGTTCAACGCCGGATTCATGCTTGTTTCTGGCGTTGAACGCCAGGAATGAGCATGGTCTGGGCGTTCAGCGCCAGCTTTGTTCCTCTCTGGGCTCTGCTTGTCCTCAGAGGGATTTTGAGTATCCTCTTGTTCATTTCTTGGTTTCCTGCTGCTTTGAAGTTAGGTATTTAATGTTTTCCCACTTCTTAATTGAACTGCTTGGCATTCTTCTGTTATTTGTTTTGACAGTTGCTTTTCTGTCTGCTTTAATTGCACTTCCATGTTCCTGTTAGCCATTCTTGTTTTCTGTAATATTTCCTTGAATTCGGCTAGTTGCTGAGTTAGAAAATCTAATTGCTGATTGAATTCATTAGCCTGATCCACTGGACTGAGTTCTGCAGTTACTGTTTTAGCTTCTTCTTTCATAGAGGATTCACTACTTAGGTACAGATGCTGATTTCTGGAAACTGTATCAATAAGCTCTTGAGCTTCTTCAATTGTTTTTCTCATATGTATAGATCCACCAGCTGAGTGGTCTAGAGAAATCTGAGCTTTTTCTGTAAGCCCATAGTAGAAGATGTCTAATTGCACCCATTCTGAAAATATTTCAGAGGGGCATTTTCTTTGCATCTCTCTGTATCTCTCCCAAGCATCATAAAGGGATTCATTATCTCCTTGTTTGAAGCCTTGGATGTTTAGCCTTAGCTGTGTCATCCGTTTGGGAGGGAAATAGTGATTCAGGAATTTTTCTGACAGCTGTTTCCATGTTTTTATGCTGTTCTTAGGCTGGTTATTTAACCACCTCTTAGCTTGATCTCTTACAGCAAATGGAAACAGTAATAATCTGTAGACATCCTGATCCACTTCCTTATCATGTACTGTGTTAGCAATCTGCAAAAATTGTGCCAGAAACTCTGTAGGTTCTTCATGTGGAAGACCAGAATACTGGCAGTTTTGCTGCACCATGATAATGAGCTGAGGATTCAGCTCAAAGCTACTAACTCCAATGGAGGGTATACAGATACTACTCCCATATGAAGCAGTAGAGGGGTTGGCATATGACCCCAAAGTCCTCTTGGACTGTTCATTCATAGGTGCTTCCATGTTGGACTAAAAGAAAGGGATAATTTATATGTTGATTGATTTTTTTTTAAAATAAAATAAATAAATAAAAACGAAATAAATAAAAGAAATTGGAAATATTTTGAAATTTGAAAATTGAATTTTTATATAAGATTTTCGAAAAAAAAGTAGTTCAAAATTAGTTTGAAAAGATATATATTATTTTTTTTTTTTTGAATTTTGAATTTTATGATGAAAGAGAAAAACACACAAAAGACACAAGACTTAAAATTTTTAGATCTAATGTTCCTTGTTTTCGAAATTTTTTTTTTTTGGAGGGAAAACACCAAGGAACACCAAACTTAAAAATTTTAAGATCAAGACACAAGAAAAACTCAAGAACACTTTGAAGATTCACAAGAACACCAAGAACAAAAGAAAGAACACCAAACTTAAAATTTTTAGAAAACTTTAATAAGATTTTCGAAAATATGAAAGATTAACAAGAAAACACCAAACTTAAAGTTTGGCACAAGATTAAATCAAGAAAAATTATTTTTGAAAAAGGATTTTAAGAAGAAAGTGCCCAATTGCCAAGAACATAAGCCAACACTATAACCAACTGAATTAAAAATGTAATGTATTTTAAAGATGTATTATTTTTATGGATAAAATAAATTTTTGAAAACTAATGTTTTGAAAAAGCACAAGAAAAACAAGAAAAGACACAAAACAAGAAAAACTCAAGATCAAACAAGAAAAATAACCAAGAACAACTTGAAGATCAATGAAGAACAAAGAAAACTAACACGAAAATTTTAAAGAAAATATAAAATATGTAGTTAACACCAAACTTAGAATAAGACACTAAACTCACGAAAAATTAACAATTAATTAAGAAAAATAATATTTTTGAAAAGAAATTTTTGAAAAGAAACTATCCTATCAAAATTTGATGACTCTATAACAATAAAAATAATAAAAATAAATTATTCCTAATCTAAGAAATAAAATAAGCCTTCAATTGTCCAAACTCAATAATCCCCGGCAACGGCGCCAAAAACTTGGTGCACAAATTTGTGATTCGCACAACTAACCAGCAAGTGCACTGGGTCGTCCAAGTAATACCTTACGTGAGTAAGGGTCGATCCCACAGAGATTATTGGCTTGAAGCAATCAATGTTTATTTTATTTGTCTTAGTCAGGATACCAATAGGATTCTTTAGCCTCGTATTTTAATAAAGAAAAAGGGCATAAAATAAATAGTTATTACTTGAACAATAGAGTTATTTGTTTATAAAGGACTGTGGAATATGTTGGAGTTTTGGAGATGCTTTGTCCTTTGACTTCAACTCTTCCTTGAAATCCTTCAATACACGCAAGGCTCCTTCCATGGCAAGCTCTGTGTAGGGTGTCACCGTTGTCAATGGCTACTTCCCATCCTCTCAGTGAAAACGTTCCTATGCTCTGTCACAGCATGGCTAATCATCTGTCGGTTCTCAATCAGGTTGGAATAGAATCCATTGATTCTTTTGCGTCTGTCACTAACGCCCAGCCCTCAGGAGTTTGAAGCACGTCACAGTCATTCAGTCCCAGAATCCTACTCGGAATACCACAGACAAGGTTTAGACTTTCCGGATTTCTCATGAATGCCGCCATCAATCCAGCTTATACCACGAAGATTCTGATTAAGGAATCTAAGAGATATTCATTCAGTCTGATGTAGAACGGAGGTGGTTGTCAGGCACACGTTCATGGATTGAGGAAGGTGATGAGTGTCACGGATCATCACCTTCTTCACAATTAAGCGCGAATAAACATCTTAGATAAGAACAAGCGTGTTTGAATGGAAAACAAAGGAATTGTATTAAATCATCGAGACGCTGCAGAGCTCCTCACCCCCAACAATGGAGTTTAGAAACTCATGCCGTCAAAAGTATGTAATTCAGATCTGAAAATGTCATGAGGTACAAGGAATGTCTGTAAAAGTTGTTTAAATAGTAAACTAGTAGCCTAGGTTTACAGAAAATGAGTAAACTAAGATAATTGGTGCAGAAATCCACTTCTGGGGCCCACTTGGTGTGTGCTGGGGCTGAGAATAAAGCTATCCACGAGTAGAGGCCTTTCTTGGCGTTAAACTCCAGGTTATGACGTGTTTTGGGCGTTCAACTCCGGATCATGACGTTTTTCTGGCGTTTAACTCCAGACAGCAGCGTGTACTTGGCGTTCAACGCCAAGTTACGTCGTCAATCTTCGCGCAAAGTATGGACTATTATATATTGCTGGAAAGCCCTGGATGTCTACTTTCCAACGCCGTTGAGAGCGCATCAATTGGACTCCTGTAGCTCCAGAAAATCCATTTCGAGTGCAGGGAGGTCAGGATCCAACAGCATCAGCAGTCCTTTTTTCAGCCTAAGTCAGATTTTTGTTCAGCTTCCTCAATTTCAGTCAGAAAATACCTGAAATCACAGAAAAATACACACACTCATAGTAAAGTCCCGAAATATGATTTTTTGCTTAAAAACTAATAATATTTAACTAAAAACTAATTAAAACATGCTAAAATCTACAAGAAATTACCCCCAAAAAGCGTATAAAATATCCGCTCATCAGATCCTCACATCAAAATACTATTTTTGTTGTGGTGTCATTTGTAACACCTGCAAAATTAATAAATAATTAGTCCATAAATTAATTATTATCTAAAGAAATTAAAAAATTAAATTTTATAATTTAGAATGGAAGAAATAATTAAAATACGAATTTTGACACTAATTTTAAAAGTTTTGGTCCAAAATGAGACCAACAGACTAAACCAGTTGAACCGGGCCCAAAGCCCAATCCAAGCCCACAATTAATAAGAGCCTCACTCTTCTTCCCTTGTTTCATAATGAAACATGCTGGGAAATTAAAGAAGGGAGTGAAGGGGAATCAAAACCCTTGTTCCAATTTTAATTCTATTTATCTTCCAATCTAGAGCTCCGATTGACGAACCATCAGTAGCCACGTGTTCGTCTTGGAATTCTCTTCAATTCTACCCAAACAAAGTGGTAAGAAATTTACATTTATTTCCCAGTTCTTCCTTTCCTAAATTTTGTGGGTTTTGAGTTTAGGTATTGAGAAATTGAAAGATTTTGATGGTTTAGATGAATTCTAATAGCAGATAATCATTGGATTTTGTCCAATTGATCTGTAGGTAAGTTAAGGAACTATTGAACCCTTGTGAATTATTGAATTAGTGAATCCTATGATGATTATAGTGATATTGTGTGAATTAGATTGTGTTCTTGTTGATTTGGAGTTCAATTGGGCGGGTTGGAACGAAATTCGGGTGATTAAGCTTGAGGAATTGACATATGGAAGCTTGGAGCTTGTGAAAGGAGAGGTTTTTGAGGTGTTTCGAGCTTAGGGAGGAATCAGCCAAGGTATGGTTTTAGTTTTTCGTAGTTAATGTTTAATGTCAAGTAAAAACTTAGGCTAGAAGACCTTAAGATAGGAATGAACTGAATGAATTATTGATGGATTATGTATATGGTATATGATGTGTGTATCAAAGATGAATGAATTTGTATATGTTGGATTATGTCTTTGATAAGTATAAAAAAAATAACAAAGATTCTTAATGTGTTGAGGATTGATGGTGAGTTTGTGAAATTGAATAGAATGGAATGGAATGGTAGAGAGATGTGTGGTTTGATTTTTTAAGCAATTTGTTATTAGAGTTTGTTATTTTGGAAAAAGATTTAATATTGGAATTAGTTTGATTTTGAAATAATTTGATACTAAAAATAATTTGAATGACTGAGAGGTGTTTGGTTTGGTGGTTAGGACCCTTGAAGGGTGGCAGAAGTTTGAGTTTTGGAGGAGATGCTGCCAAAATTTCTATAAAAATTGAAGATTTGATTTGAAGTGTTATTTTAAAAAGAAAAGATTATTATGTGGTTTGTATATTTTGAGATTAATTGTTGACCCTTTGTCGCAAGATGTGACTGGGTACTTTAACTCCCCAGATTCCCACATGGGCATGCATATATATAAATTTGAGCTTGGGATTTTTTCATGGAATATTATATTATTGAGCTTGGAGTTTGACTCCAAGGAATATTATATTTGAGCTTGGAGTTTGACTCCATGGATATTATTTTTGAGCTTGGGGATGCGCGCACAAATGAATTGTCCAATGGTTAGCTACTAGGACATGTCGGGTTGGCTGTATAATCGATAGATGAGACTCATCAACCATAGGACAGGCATATATCATGTGTATTTGTATATTTTGTTTAAGTGTGTATTGTTTTGGTTTTCCTAATTGCTTAACTCTACTTATCTGCTACTTGTTTTACTTGCTGTAATTGTACTGACAAACCCCATTTTGAGGGTTTATCTTGTGCTGATTTCAGGGGTTTTATCAATGATTCCACACACTTTCTATATGAAAATACAAGATTTTGCATTCCTTTCCTAGTTTTGCCTCATGAATGAAAACGTGCTTATTTTGCACTAAAATAGATACATCTCTAATATTCTCTTGATGCCATTCGATGCCGTGACTTATGTGTTAAGTGGTTTCAGGATATAGAGTAGGAATGGACCGGAAGAGAGAAGGAAGACGGGAGCAAAGGAAAGAAGCATGAGAGTTGAGCCTTGGGAATTTCTGCATGGGCGCGTGAGCGCACCTGGCGCGTCCGCGCGGGCAGAGCAACGTGAAGCCGAGACTAAGAGCCAAGCCACGAGCCGGCTTGAGTAGCGGCTAAGTCAGGACCTTCATGGACGCGCACGCGTACATCACGCCTCCGCGCACTTTACAAGACGCCTCGACGGCGCGTACGCGTACCTTGCGCGTGCGCGCCGATTTGCGAATATGATTTTTTAGAAGTCACGTGACTTAGGCGTGGAGGTAGTTAAGAATCCCACTTTTGGGGAAATGCCTTGGCGGGAAAAGCTTAAGAAGACCAAAGGAGCAAGGGTTAAGGACACTTAGTTCATTTTCTAGAATGAGATATTTTTGGAGGAGAGTTAGTTACACTTTTGGGGAGAAGAAGAGGGAGATTCCAAGCTTTTCACTAGGGTTCATCTTCATCTAATTTCTGAATTTTCAATGACTTTTTGGTGAGATCCATTACAATTCTCATCCCACTTTGTTCATGTCATAGATTTTCTTCTCCAATTTCAAGTAGTAGATGTAATTGACCAATTCTCATAGATCTAGAATTCAACTTTGTAATTTTGGATTTCATCCATACTTTGGGAATTTAATTTTCATTGATACTCTTTGAGACTTGTTGTTAGATCCTTGTGTTGCAATACTTTCAATTCTACTTTTCTTCTCATTTTACTATGACTTTCTTTCTTGCTCATCACATGTTTGATAAAATGTCAACACTAGCTATGGAGTAGAATTTTCACACTTGGCATAGGGTTTGGTCATCGGAAGAAGTTGAATAGTTGTGTCACTAGTTGATTGGGGATTAGGGATTGCTAGTTGGCTTGGAGGGCACTAAAGCTAGCTTCCCATGAGGTGAAGCTAGGACTTGTGACTCAAGTTGATTGTGTTCATTTGAACTTCCTCTATATTTAGGGGATAACTAAATGAAGCAAGGCCTAATTGTTGTCAACATTGAATGGACTATAAGGATAGAACTTCTAATGCCAACCCTAAGCCAAGTCTTTTGATAATTGATTGTTTGTTTCTCATCACTTTGCTAAACCTTTCAAAGAATTCCAACAAGGCTTACTAAATCAATAAGATGCACACTTTGGCAATTCCAAAGGAGAACGACTCGGGAGACTAGTACTCTCGGATATAGATTGTAGATTTGTTTGATGATGGATTTTGCGTCGGTTTAGACTATACTACGATTGATCACTTGATAATTTCTATACCGGAAAAAATTCATTCGTCAAAATGGCGCCGTTGCCGGGGAATTTGCCTAGTGTGCCATGTTATTGTTTGGATTAAGCGTGTGTATATGTACATAGTTGCATTTCATTGTAAATTGTTCAAGTGACAAAACCCTCATCGTTACAATGAATTCCATTTCCCCTTCATTGCATGACGTGTTCACAACCGAATCCGAGCTTAGTCCCTTTTGATCCGGAAATAGAACGAACTTTGTTTCATATTAGACAAGCTCGGAAGCGGCTAAGGTTTGGAAAAGGTGAAGAGGTTTTCACCACCTCAACCACCCCACTAGAAGTGAACATTAAACCGTCACTCAAAGAAGGCACTAATCATACCCCCATCAATCTCACTAACAATTCTTCTCTTGTTTTAGGTACTAATACCATGGATGCTCCAAGGAGAGTTACCATCAAGGAAGCGGGTGCACCGGATTATGTCCTTCAACCCCTTCATGTAACTCACCCTAACTTGAATGCAAATTTTGAATTGAAGACCGCTTTGATCAACCTCTTACCCAAGTTTCACGGGCTTCTCGCACAAGACCCTATTCGACATCTCAAGGACTTCCATCGCATATGCTCAACTACTAGACGGGAAGGGTCCGATGAAGTTGCTATATGGTTGTTTGCTTTCCCTTTCTCTCTCGAGGACAAGGCTAAAGAATGGTTCTACACTCTCTCTAGTGAAGTCACCTCCGATTGGGACCTACTTAGAAGAGGATTCTTGGATAAATTCTTGCCCCCGGAGAAGATGGATAGGTTAAGGAAGGAAATGTCTTGTATTGTGCAAGGTGAGACGGAACCACTCTATGAGTATTAGGAACGGTTTCGCAAGCTACTAGATGCATGCCCTAATCACATGATCGACACTCAAGTATTGCTTGGATACATATGTCAAGGGATGCGAGAGCAAGATAGAACCCTCTTGGACACTTCTAGCAATGGTTCTTTGTCCAAATATAAAACCGCGGAGGAGACATGGCAACTTATTATTGACTTAGCCGAATCCAATCAACATATGAGGCGAAGAGTCAACCGTCCAAGGACCGTGAATGAGGTATCAACTAGTAGTGAAGCCACCGCTCTAACTCAATCCTTGAATGAGATGACATCCATCTTGAGGCAACTCCAATTGAACCAACAACAACCACAACAACCTCAATCATATCAACAACACCCTCCACCACCTCAACAACACAATCAACAATTGGTCCCTCAAAGAGTATGTGGCATTTGCTCTTGCTACTCTCATTACACGGATGAGTGCCCAAGCCTTCAAGAAGACAACACCTTGGCGGCTACCCATAATTTCTATGACCGCCCCAATCAAGGGTACTACCAAGGAGGCAATTCTAACCAAGGGCACCGTTATCAAGGAGGAAGCTACAACCAAGGAAGTGGACACAATAATCAAAACTGGAGAGACAACCATCAACAAGGGAATAGGGACAACAACAACAATGGAGGAGGTCAAAGATGGGGCAACAACTCACAAAACTTCCCACAAAACCGGCCATACAACTCACAAAATCAACCATACAACCAACAAAACCCACAAAGAAACTACCAAACATATCAACCACCACATCAAAGACCACCACCCAACCAATCATAAGCTCCCCAACTCACATATGCAACCACCCCCTCCAACCAAGACGAAACACTCCGGACCATTATCCAAGGCCAAAAGGAACTACAAAACACACTTGCTTCCGGCCTCACCGGCCTCACCTCTACATTACAAGCTCTTCTTGCACGCATGGATACACCATCAACTCCCACTCTTCAACCCCCAATCCAAAGTGTCATTCCCTCTCAACCTCAACCAAATCCAAAGGGGGGCATCAATGCCATCACCCTTAGATCCGGTACACAACTAAAGGAGAAAGAAGCAAAGGACTCAAGTCCTATCACAACCACCTAAGAGGAAGAGAGAATAGATATAGAAGAGGTAGTGGAAGAAGAACCACCACAAGTCATAGTTGAGGATGGAGCCCAATCAACAAAGGAAACAACCAAGGCCAAGAGAACATTGGAAGAAGAAATTGCTCAACCACTTCCATTTCCAACACTTGCAAAGAAAGCTAGGAAGCGCATGGAACTCGACCCCAAAATGGTAGAAATGTTCAAGAAAGTTGAGGTAACCATCCCCCTCTTTGATGCTATCCATCAAGTTCCTAGATATGCAAAATTTCTCAAAGATCTATGCATAAACAAGGATAGGATTCTTGAACTAGAAACCATCCCATTGGGGAGTTCTATTTCCGCTTTAATGGGAGCATTGCCCGAGAAGTGTAATGATCCGGGCCCTTGTATGGTCACTTGCACCGTTAATGGAGTTGAATCTATAGATTGCATGTGTGACCTAGGAGCATGTGTTAGCATCATGCCGCTCTCCGTCTACCGGGTATTGAAGTTGCCACCACTAAAAAGGTCGACGGCAAGATTTATCCTAGCGGATAAAAGCATAATAACCGTGATGGGTGTTGCGGAAGACGTATTGGTGAACATAAAAGGATTGGTGTTTCCGATTGACTTCTATGTCCTTGAAATGCCATCAAGCGAAACCGAGAGAGCATCATCTATTCTCCTTGGAAGACCATTTTTGAGAACTTCTAGATTCAAGCTAGATGCCTACTCGGGGACCTACTCTTTTGAAATAGATGGGAGAGTTGTGAGTTTTAGCCTAGAAGAAGCAATGAAGCATCCACCGGAGAATCACTCTCTATTCCGGGGTGACCCAATTGATAACATGGTTGCCGAAGTGCACCTTGCAAAGTTAAATGAGAAGTACATGGTTGAAGAAGCAAATGGAAGCTCAAGCGAACTAAACACCACATATCATACAAACCATCCGGAAACTCATACTCCAAGGAATGAAAAGAAGATGGAATTGAAGCCACTACCACCTCACTTAAGGTATTCATACCTTGATGAAGCCCAAAAGCTACCCGTGACAATTGCACAAGAGCTAACTCCTCAACAAGAAGAAAAATTGTTGAATGTATTGAGGAAAAACAAAAGGGCAATCGGGTGGAGTTTGGCGGATCTAGTGGGAATAAGCCCCCAAGTATGCGAGCACCGCATATTCCTTGAAGAAGGAGCAAGACCGGTCCGACAACCTCAAAGGAGACTTAACCCAACCATTCTTGAGGTAGTAAAGAAAGAAGTCACCAAGCTACTTGAAGCGGACATCATCTATCCTATCTCGGATAGCGAATGGGTAAGCCCGGTCCAAGTAGTGCCAAAGAAGTCCGGGGTGACAACAATCAAAAACGAAAGTGGCGAACTTATAGCAACAAGAGTGCAAAATTCTAGGAGAGTATGCATAGACTACCGAAGATTGAATGCGGCCACAAGAAAAGATCACTTTCCACTACCATTTATCAATCAAATGCTTGATCGGTTAGCCGGTAAATCATACTGTTGTTTTCTTGATGGATACTCTGGATACTTCCAAATCCATATTGCTCTAGAGGACCAAGAAAAACCACATTTACTTGCCCCTTTGGAACGTATGCTTACAAGCGTATGCCGTTTGGCCTATGCAATGCACCGGCAACGTTCCAAAGATGCATGATGAGCCTATTTGCGGACTTTCTAGAGCAATCGATGGAAGTTTTCATGGATGATTTTAGTGTGTATGGTGATTCATTTGAGCATTGCTTAGGTAACCTTGAAAAAGTCCTAGAGAGATGCACCAAAACAAACCTTGTCTTAAATTTTGAAAAATGTCATTTCATGGTCAAACAAGGCATTGTTTTGGGACACATAGTATCAAAGGAAGGCATCTCCGTAGATCCGGCAAAGATAAATGTCATATCCAGTTTACCTTACCCCTCCTCCGAGAGGGAAGTCCGTTCTTTTCTTGGACATGCAGGTTTCTACCGGAGATTCATCAAGGACTTTAGCAAGGTGGCCCTACCTCTCTCTCGATTACTACAAAAAGACACCGAATTTGAGATGAGCAAGGAATGTATGGAAGCATACGACAAACTCAAGGTAGCATTGACACAAGCTCCTATTGTACGAGGACCCAATTGGACTCAACCCTTTGAAATCATGTGTGATGCTTCGAATTATGCGATAGGAGCCGCATTAGCACAACGCGAGGGTAAGATTCCCTATGTCATAGCTTATGCTTCCAAAACATTTGACGGAGCCCAATCCAATTACACTACTACCAAAAAGGAACTCCTAGCTATTGTTTTTGCTTTGGACAAGTTCCGAGCCTATCTTCTTGGTTCCAAGGTAGTAGTGTACTCGGATCACGCGGCACTAAAGTACTTGTTGGCCAAAAAGGAATCAAAACCGAGATTAATTCGTTGGGTGCTTTTGTTACAAGAATTTGACTTGGAGATCAAAGATAGGAGCGGTTCCCAAAATCTAGTGGCGGACCATTTAAGTCGCCTCGAACACACAAAAGGCGACACCACTCCTATCAATGATTCCTTTCCCTTAGATGCTTTGCATGCAATCTCGGAAGTGGTTCCTTGGTACGCCCCAATAGCAAACTATTTGGTTTCACACACTCTCCCCCCCAATCTCGACAAAAACAAAAAGGATAAGCTGAAAAGCGAATCCAAATACTATATTTGGGATGATCCCTATTTGTGGAGGTGTGGAGCGGACCAAATAGTGCGACGGTGCATACCTCAAACCGAATTCCAAGCAATCTTGGACGCTTGCCATGCTTCCGAAGGAGGTGGTCACTATGGGCCCCAAAGAACGGCAAGAAAGGTCCTTGATTGCGGATTTCCAACTCTTCTCAAAGATGCTTCTCTCTATTGCAAATCTTGTCCCCAATGTATTAGGTTTGGAGATATTTCCAAGAAAGACGAAATTCCCCAACAAAATATGCTTTTTTGCGAAATCTTTGACGTGTGGGGAATCGACTTTATGGGACCATTTCCAAATTCCAATGGTTTTCTCTACATCTTGTTAGCCGTCGATTATGTGTCAAAATGGGTGGAGGCAATCCCCACCCGAACGGATGATGCTAATGTTGTGTATTCTTTTGTGAGGAACAATATCATTTGTCGCTTTGGCGCCCCAAGAGCAATCATAAGTGACCAAGGATCTCACTTTTGCAACAAAAAAATAGATGGCCTCATGAGAAAATATGGCATCATCCACAAAGTCGCCACGGCTTACCACCCTCAGACAAACGGCCAAGCCGAAGTCTCTAACCGGGAAATCAAGCATGTGTTAGAAAGGATTGTAAAGCCGAATAGGAAAGATTGGAGCATTAAACTCTCCGATGCATTGTGGGCCTATCGAACGGCTTACAAGACACCCATTGGCATGAGCCCCTTCCGGCTTGTATATGGTAAAGCATGTCACTTACCGGTGGAGATTGAACACAAAGCTTATTGGGCCGTAAAGGAGTGCAATATGAACTTGGATGGGGCCGGAATAGAGAGAAAGCTTCAATTGGCGGAATTGGAATGTTTGAGATTAGAAGCTTACGGCAACTCTAGGCTTTATAAGGAAAAATTGAAAGCCATCCATGACAAGAACATAAGGAGAAGAGAGTTCCGACCCGGTGACCTAGTCATTCTCTACAATTCAAGGTTGAGATTACTACCCGGAAAGCTTAGATCAAGGTGGGATGGACCCTACCAAGTGGAGAAAGTAGAACCCTATGGGGTCTACCACTTGCGCCACCCAACAAGCCCGGACATCTTCAAGGTAAACGGGCATCATCTCAAATTGTATCATGGTGAGCAAAGAAAGAACTCCAAGGAATTTGAAGTGTTCCTCTTGAGGGATGCAACCCTTGAACAAGCATTATGAGCTACAGGAAGTCCAACTTAAGGACGTTAAACAAAAGTGCTAGGTGGGAGACACCCCACCATGGTAAGATCTTCCTTTGAGCTTTGTACATAGACACTTGACTTCATGTTTGTTAGCTAGATTTTAATGTCAATTCTCCTTCATTTGTTAAAATTCATTGATAGTTCACCAATTAAAATACCCTGCTATAGTGTTTAAGTGGCTGTATGGGGGGGAGAGGGTTTTAAAATGTCAAAAGTGATGTAAACACTTGCAAAATTAGCAAAAGCAGCCCTCTGCGCGTGCGCGCACCTGGCGCGTACGCGCCCTTATGGCACTCGACGGTCACTTACGCGGACGCGCACCATGCGCGGACACGTGGATTGCGAATAACAGCCCTCCATACATTTATCCGAGAGTTGCGCCCACACCATGCCAGGGCTATGCCTGAAGCACAGGAAGCTCGCGCGCGCGCGCACATGGCGCGTCCGCGCGCATGGGCGAAATCTGCCAATCGACGCACAAGCGCACTATGCGCGTCCGCGACGATTGCCTGGCTGCACTCCTAGTACATCTTACAGAGAGTTAGGCCATTCTTAAGCCTACACTAAGCCACCAGCCCAGCACCTTTGCCACGTGCGCGCACATAGCGCGCACGCGTCCATACAATACGAGCACGAAATGCGCGCGCGTGGTGCACGAAATTGTGATCAATACTTTTAAATACACAAAACAATCCCCGGTAATGGCTCCAAAGACTTGGTGCTCAATACCATGGCATAAACACAACTTCGCACAACTAACCAGCAAGTGCACTGGGTCATCCAAGTAATAAACCTTACGCGAGTAAGGGTCGATCCCACGGAGATTGTTGCTATGAAGCAAGCTATAGTCACCTTGTAAATCTCAGTCAGGCAGACTCAATTGGGTATAGTGATAAACGAATAAAGCATAAAGATAAAGATAGAGATACTTATGTATATCATTGGTGAGAGCTTCAGATAAGCGTATGAAGATGCCTTCCCTTCCGTCTCTCTGCTTTCCTACAGTCTTCATCCAATCCTTCTTACTCCTTTCCATGGCAAGCTCATGTAGGGTTTCACCGTTGTCAGTGGCTACCTCCCATCCTCTCAGTGAAAATGTTCCCATGCTCTGTCACAGCATATGGCTAATCAGCTGTCGGTTCTCGGTCAGGCCGGAATAAAATCCATCGATCCTTTTGCGTCTGTCACTAACGCCCCGCCTGCTAGGAGTTTGAAGCACGTTACAGTCATTCAATCATTGAATCCTACTCAGAATACCACAGACAAGGTTAGACCTTCCGGATTCTCTTGAATGCCGCCATCAGTTCTCGCCTATACCACGAAGACTCTGATCTCACGGAATGGCTGGCTCGTTTGTCAGGCGAGCACTCGGTTGTCAGGCGATCAACCATGCATCGTGTTATCAGGAATCCAAGAGATATTCACTAAGCCTCATATGCTTGTAGAACAAGAGTGGTTGTCAGTCACCTTGTTCATGAGTGAGAATGATGATGAGTGTCACGGATCATCACATTCATCAAGTTGAAGAACAAGTTATATCTTGGAACAAGAACAAGCGGAATTAAATAGAAGAACAATAGTAATTGCATTAATACTCGAGGTACAGCAGAGCTCCACACCTTAATCTATGGTGTGTAGAAACTCCACCGTTGAAAATACATAAGAACAAGGTCTAGGCATGGCCGTGAGGCCAGCCTCCCAAATGATCTAAGAACTAGATGTCCAAAGATGATCAAAGGATCTAAAAATAATCCAAAGATCCAAAGATGAAAATACAATAGTAAAAGGTCCTACTTATAGAAAATTAGTAGCCTAGGGTGTACAGAGATGAGTAAATGACATAAAAATCCACTTCCGGGCCCACTTGGTGTGTGCTTGAGCTGAGCAATGAAGCATTTTCGTGTAGAGACTCTTCTTGGAGTTAAACGCCAGCTTTTATGCCAGTTTGGGCGTTTAACTCCCATTTAGGTGCCAGTTCCGGCGTTTAACGTTGGAATTTCTTGAGGTGACTTTGAACGCCGGTTTGGGCCATCAAATCTTGGGCAAAGTATGGACTATCATATATTGCTGGAAAGCCCAGGATGTCTACTTTCCAACACCGTTGAGAGCGCGCCAATTGGACTTCTGTAGCTCCAGAAAATCCACTTTGACTTCAGGGAGGTCAGAATCCAACAGCATCTGCAGTCCTTTTCAGTCTCTGAATCAGATTTTTGCTCAGAACCTTCAATTTCAGCCAGAAAATACCTGAAATCACAGAGAAACACACAAACTCATAGTAAAGTCCAGAAAAGTGAATTTTAACTAAAAACTAATAAAAATATACTAAAAACTAACTAGATCATACTAAAAACATACTAAAAACAATGCCAAAAAGCGTACAAATTATCCGCTCATCACAACACCAAACTTAAATTGTTGCTTGTCCCCAAGCAACTGGAGATCAAATAAGATAAAAAGAAGAGAATATGCAATGAACTCCAAAAACATCTATGAAGATCAGTATTAATTAGATGAGCGGGGCTTTTAGCTTTTTGCCTCTGAATAGTTTTGGCATCTCACTTTATCCTTTGGAACTCAGAATGATTGGCTTCTTTAGGAACTCAGAATCCAGATAGTGTTATTGATTCTCCTAGTTAAGTATGATGATTCTTGAACACAGCTACTGATGAGCGGATATTTTGTACGCTTTTTGGGGGTAATTTCATGTAGATTTTAGCATGTTTCAGTTAGTTTTTAGTAAAATAATATTAGTTTTTAGGCAAAAATCATATTTCTGGACTTTACTATGAGTTTGTGTGTTTTTCTGTGATTTCAGGTATTTTCTGGCTGAAATTGAGGGAGCTGAGCAAAAATCTGACTTAGGCTGAAAAAGGACTGCTGATGCTGTTGGATCCTGACCTCCCTGCACTCTAAATGGATTTTCTGGAGCTACAGGAGTCCAATTGGCGCGCTCTCAACGGCGTTGGAAAGTAGACATCCAGGGCTTTCCAGCAATATATAATAGTCCATACTTTGCGCAAGGATAGACGACGTAACTTGGCGTTGAACGCCAAGTACATGCTGCTGTCTGGAGTTAAACGCCAGAAAAACGTCATGATCCGGAGTTGAACGCCCAAAACACGTCAAAACCTGGAGTTTGACGCCAAGAAAGGCCTTTACACGTGAAAAGCTTTAGTCTCAGCCCCAGCACACACCAAGTGGGCCCCAGAAGTGGATTTCTGCACCAATTATCTTAGTTTATTCATTTTTCTGTAAACCTAGGTTACTAGTTTACTATTTAAACAACTTTTACAGACTCATCTTGTACCTCATGACATTTTCAGATCTGAATTACATACTTTGTGACGGCATGAGTCTCTAAACTCCATTGTTGGGGGTGAGGAGCTCTGCAGCGTCTCGATGATTTAATACAATTCCTCTGTTTTCCATTCAAACACGCTTGTTCTTATCTAAGATGTTTATTCGCGCTTAACTGTGGAGAAGGTGATGATCCGTGACACTCATCACCTTCCTCAACCCATGAACGTGTGCCTGACAACCACCTCCGTTCTACATCAGATTGAATGAATATCTCTTAGATTCCCCAACAGAATCTTCGTGGTATAAGCCGGATTGATGGCGGTATTCATGAGAATCCGGAAAGTCTAAACCTTGTCTGTGGTATTCCGAGTAGGATTCCGGGATTGAATGACTGTGACGTGCTTCAAACTTTAACCTGCTGGGCGTTAGTGACAAACGCAAAAGAGGGATTCTATTCCAGTAGGAGCGGGAACCAACCGGTGATTGGCCGTACTGTGACAGAGTGCGTGCATTAGCTTTCACTGCGAGGATGGGAAGTAGCCACTGACAACGGTGACACCCTACAAAGAGCTTGCCATGGAAGGAACCTGCGTGTGAGAAGAGGATTTCAAGGAAGAGTTGAAGTCAGAGGACAAAGCATCTCCAAAACTCCAACATATTCTCCATTACTGCACAACAAGTAACGCTAGTACTCTTTATTATTCCAATATATTCCATAATCCTTTATAAACAAATAACTCTGTTGTTCAAGTAGCCCAAACAATTTTCTTGAAATCCTGACTAAGACAAATAAAATAAACATCGATTGCTTCAAACCAATAATCTCTGTGGATTCGACCCTTACTCACGTAAGGTATTACTTGGACGACCCAGTACACTTGCTGGTTAGTTGAACGGAGTTGTGAATTCAACCAGTGCCATAATAAGGATTTTGAATGAACAAGAGACACAATAGTTTTGTGTACATGCCAAAGAGCCAATATTGTTAGATACAATTTCGTCCACCAAGTTTTTGGCGCCGTTGCCGGGGATTATTGAGTTTGGACAATTGAAGGCTTATTTTATTTCTTAGATTAGGAATAATTTATTTTTATTTTTATTTTTTATTGTTATAGAGTCATTAAATCTTGATAGGATAGTTTATTTTCAAAAAAAAAAAATTCCTTTTCAAAAATATTATTTTTCTTAATTAATTGTTAAATTTTCGTGAGTTTAGTGTCTTGTTCTAAGTTTGGTGTCAATTGCATATCTCATATTTTCTTTTAAAATTTTCGACTTGTGTTCTTTGTTCTTCATTGATCTTCAAGTTGTTCTTGCTTATTTTTCTTGTTTGATCTTGAGTTTTTCTTGTTCTGTGTCTTTTCTTGTTTTTTCTTGTGCTTTTTCAAAACATTAGTTTTCAAAAATTTAGTTTATCCATAAAAATAATACATCTTTAAAATACATTACATTTTTAATTCAGTTGGTTATAGTGTTGGCTTATGTTCTTGGCAATTGGGCACCAGTTCTTTTGAAAATCTTTTTCAAAATAATTTTCTTGGTTTAATCTGTGCCAAACTTTAAGTTTGGTGTTTTCTTGTTAATTTTAATATAATTTTCGAAAATTTGTCTTGGTTTTCTAAAAATTTTAAGTTTGGTGTTCTTTCTTGTGTTCTTGGTGTTCTTGTGAATCTTCAAGGTGTTCTTGAGTTTTTCTTGTGTCTTGATCTTAAAATTTTTAAGTTTGGTGTTCCTTGGTGTTTTCCCTCCAAAAATTTTCGAAAAATAAGGAGCATTGGATCTAAAAATTTTAAGTCTTGTGTCTTTTGTGTGTTTTTCTCTTTCATCATAAAATTCAAAATTCAAAAATTTTTATTTTTCTAACTAATTTTGAACTAATTTTTTTCGAAAATCTTTTATAAAAATTCAATTTTCAATTTCAAAATATTTCCACTTTCTTTTATTTATTTCGTTTTTTTTTATTTTACAAAAAAAAAAAAAATTTTTTTATATTTTCCAACTACTTTTTCGATTTTCTTCTTCTTCTTATTTTATTCCATTTTTATTTATTCCATCACTATATTTCAAACTATAAATTCTCAACTTGTATTCAATCATGGAAGCAAGTAGGAATGAACAGTCCAAGAGGACTCTGGGGTCATATGCCAACCCCACTACTGCTTCATATGGGAGTAGTATCTGTATACCCTCCATTGGAGTTAGTAGCTTTGAGCTGAATCCTCAGCTCATTATCATGGTGCAGCAAAACTGCCAGTATTCTGGTCTTCCACATGAAGAACCTACAGAGTTTCTGGCACAATTTCTGCAAATTGCTGATACAGTACATGATAAGGAAGTGGATCAGGATATCTACAGATTACTACTGTTTCCATTTGCTGTAAAAGATCAAGCTAAGAGGTGGTTAAATAACCAGCCTAAGAACAGCATAAAAACATGGAAACAGCTGTCAGAAAAATTCCTGAATCACTATTTCCCTCCCAAACGGATGACACAGCTAAGGCTAAACATCCAAGGCTTCAAACAAGGAGATAATGAATCCCTTTATGATGCTTGGGAGAGATACAGAGAGATGCTAAGAAAATGCCCCTCTGAAATGTTTTCAGAATGGGTGCAATTAGACATCTTCTACTATGGGCTTACAGAAAAAGCTCAGATTTCTCTAGACCACTCAGCTGGTGGATCTGTACACATGAGAAAAACAATTGAAGAAGCTCAAGAGCTTATTGATACAGTTGCCAGAAATCAACATATGTATCTAAGCAGTGAATCTTCCATGAAAGGAGAAGCTAAAACAGTAACTGCAGAACTCAGTCCGGTGGATCAGGCTAATGAATTTAATCAGCAATTAGACTTTCTAACTCAGCAGCTAGCCGAATTCAAGGAGATATTACAGGAAACAAGAATGGCAAACAGGAACATGGAAGTGCAATTAAAGCAAACAGAAAAACGACTGTCAAAACAAATAGTAGAAGAATGCCAAGCAGTTCAATTAAGAAGTGGGAAAACATTAAATACCTCACTTCAAAGCAGCAAGAAGCAAGGACATGAACGAATAGCTAATCAAAATCCCTCTGAGGACAAGCAGAGCCCAGAAAGGGATAAAGCTGGCGCTGAACGCCCAGACCATGCTGATTCCTGGCGTTCAACGCCAGAAACAAGCTTGAATCTGGCGTTGAACGCCCAAAAGGAGCATGGTTCTGGCGTTCAAACGCCAGTAACAAGCAAGGAAGTGGCGTCTAACGCCACTCCAGCTCCTACCTCTGGCATTCAAATGCCAGTAGGGAATCAGTCACATACAAGTGCTGATAACAAGGCTTCCCAACCCACTTCTGTAGGTAATAAACCTGCAGCAACTAAGGTTGAGGAATACAGAGCCAAAATGCCTTATCCTCAAAAACTCCGCCAAGCGGAACAAGATAAGCAATTTGCCCGCTTTGCAGACTATCTCAGGACTCTTGAAATAAAGATTCCGTTTGCAGAAGCACTTGAGCAAATACCCTCTTATGCTAAGTTCATGAAAGAGATCTTAAGTCATAAGAAGGATTGGAGGGAGACTGAAAAGGTTTACCTCACTGAAGAATGCAGTGCAGTCATTCTAAAAAGCTTACCTGAGAAGCTTAAAGATCCTGGAGCTTTATGATACCATGCACATTAGAAGGTAATTGCACCAAGCAAGCTTTATGTGACCTTGGGGCAAGTATCAACCTAATACCTGCATCTACTATCAGAAAGCTTGGTTTAACTGAAGAAATCAAACCAACCAGGATATGTCTTCAACTTGCTGATGGCTCCATTAAATACCCATCAGGCGTGATTGAAGACATGATTGTCAAGGTTGGGCCATTTGCCTTTCCTACTGACTTTGTGGTGCTGGAAATGGAGGAGCACAAGAGTGCAACTCTCATTCTAGGAAGACCTTTCCTAGCAACTGGCCGAACCCTCATTGATGTCCAAAAAGGGGAAGTAACCTTGAGAGTCAATGAGGAGGAATTCAAGTTGAATGTGGTCAAAGCCATGCAACATCCAGACACCCCAAATGACTGCATGAGTGTTGACATGATTGATTCTCTGGTAAGAGAGGTCAATATGGCTGAGAGTCTCGAATCAGAGCTAGAGGACATCTTTAAAGATGTTCAGCCTGATTTGGAGGAGTCAGAGAAGATAATAGAACCTCTGAAAATCCCTCAGGAAGAGGAGAAACCTCCAAAACCCGAGCTCAAACCATTACCACCATCCCTGAAATATGCATTTCTGGGAGAAGGTGAAACCTTTCCTGTAATTATAAGCTCTACCTTGGAGCCACAGGAAGAGGAAGCACTAATTCAAGTGCTAAGGACGCACAAGACAGCTCTTGGGTGGTCCATTAGTGATCTTAAGGGCATTAGCCCAGCCAGGTGCATGCACAAAATCTTGTTGGAAGATGACGCCAAGCCAGTGGTTCAACCACAAAGGCGGCTGAATCCAGCTATGAAAGAAGTGGTGCAGAAAGAGGTCACTAAATTACTAGAGGCTGGGATTATTTATCCTATTTCTGACAGCCCCTGGGTGAGCCCTGTCCAAGTTGTCCCTAAGAAAGGAGGCATGACAGTAGTTCACAATGAAAAAATGAACTGGTTCCTACAAGGACAGTTACAGGGTGGCGTATGTGTATTGATTATAGAAGGCTCAATACATCCACCAGAAAGGATCATTTTCCTTTACCATTCATAGACCAGATGCTAGAAAGACTAGCAGGTCATGAATACTACTGCTTTCTGGATGGATATTCAGGTTATAATCAAATTGCAGTAGATCCCCAGGATCAAG
Organism: Arachis stenosperma; assembly: GCF_014773155.1. Lineage (NCBI taxonomy): Eukaryota > Viridiplantae > Streptophyta > Magnoliopsida > Fabales > Fabaceae > Arachis > Arachis stenosperma. The sequence continues at coordinate 127,511,425 of NC_080379.1, forward strand.
AGAAAACGGCATTCACATGCCCTTCTGGAGTATTTGCATACAGAAGGATGCCATTTGGCTTATGCAATGCACCTGCAACCTTTCAGAGGTGCATGCTCTCAATTTTCTCTGATATGGTGGAAAAATTCCTGGAAGTCTTCATGGATGACTTTTCAGTATTTGGAGACTCATTCAGCTCCTGCCTTAACCATTTAGCACTTGTTCTGAAAAGATGCCAAGAGACTAACCTGGTTTTAAACTGGGAAAAATGTCACTTTATGGTGACTGAAGGAATTGTCCTTGGGCACAAAATTTCGAACAAGGGGATAGAGGTGGACCAAGCTAAGGTAGAAGTAATTGAAAAATTACCACCACCTGCTAATGTCAAGGCAATCAGAAGTTTTCTGGGACATGCAGGGTTTTATAGGAGGTTTATAAAGGATTTTCAAAAATCGCCAAACCCCTGAGCAACCTGCTAGCTGCAGACATGCCATTTATCTTTGATGAGGAGTGTCTGCAGGCATTTGAAACTCTGAAAGCTAAATTGGTCACAGCACCAATCATCTCTGCACCAGACTGGACATTACCATTTGAACTAATGTGTGATGCCAGTGACCATGCCATTGGTGCAGTGTTGGGGCAAAGGCATGACAAGCTTCTGCATGTCATTTACTATGCCAGCCGTGTGCTAAATGATGCACAGAAGAATTACACAACCACAGAAAAAGAGCTACTTGCAGTGGTTTACGCCATTGACAAATTCAGATCCTACTTAGTAGGATCAAAAGTGATTGTGTACACTGATCATGCTGCTCTTAAATATCTACTCACAAAGCAAGATTCAAAACCCAGACTCATCAGATGGGTGCTGCTTCTGCAAGAGTTTGATATAGAAATAAGAGACAGAAAAGGGACAGAAAATCAAGTAGCAGATCACCTGTCCCGAATAGAACCATTGGAAGGGGCGTCCCTCCCTCTCACTGAAATTTCTGAAACCTTTCCGGATGAGCAATTACTAGCCGTCCAGGAAGTGCCATGGTTTGCAGACATTGCAAACTACAAGGCAGTGAGATTCATACCCAAGGAGTACAGTAAGGTGCAATCAAAGAAATTAATCACAGATGCAAAATACTATCTCTGGGATGAACCATATCTCTTTAAGAGATGTGCAGACAGAGTAATCCGTAGATGTGTGCCTAAAGAAGAAGCACAGAAGATCCTTTGGCATTGCCATGGATCACAGTATGGAGGACATTTTGGAAGTGAACGAACAGCCACAAGAGTCCTCCAGAGTGGCTTCTACTGGCCTACTCTCTATAAAGATTCCCGAGCATTTGTGCTTAACTGTGATAGTTGCCAGAGATCAGGCAACCTGCCCCACAGTTATGCTATGCCTCAACAAGGAATCTTGGAAATTGAGTTGTTCGATGTATGGGGTATTGACTTCATGGGACCTTTCCCACCATCATACTCAAACACCTATATTCTGGTGGCAGTGGATTATGTATCCAAATGGGTGGAGGCTATTGCAACACCCACTAATGACACTAAAACAGTGTTAAAATTCCTCCAGAAACATATCTTCAGCAGATTTGGTATCCCCAGAGTGTTAATCAGTGATGGGGGTACTCATTTCTGTAATAAGCAGCTCTACTCTGCTCTAGTCCGTTATGGAGTCAACCACAGGGTGGCTACTCCATATCACCCACAGACTAATGGGCAGGCAGAAGTCTCAAATAGAGAACTTAAAAGAATCCTGGAACGGACTGTAATTAACCGCAGAAAGGATTGGGCAAGAAGCTTGGATGATGCTCTGTGGGCATACAGAACAGCATTTAAGACCCCTATAGGGACCTCTCCATACCAGCTTGTGTATGGAAAGGCGTGTCACTTGCCAGTGGAACTGGAACACAAGGCCTACTGGGCAACCAGATTCCTGAACCTTGATGCCAAATTAGCTGGAGAAAAACGATTGCTCCAGTTAAATGAGCTAGAAGAGTTTAGACTCAATGCTTTTGAAAATGCAAAAATTTACAAGGAAAAAGCAAAAAAATGGCATGATAAGAAATTGTCATCCAGAGTCTTTAAACCAGGGCAGAAAGTTCTGCTATTTAACTCTAGGCTCAAATTATTCCCCGGGAAATTAAAATCCCGGTGGAGAGGTCCATATGTAATTACAAGTGTATCACCATATGGCTACATAGAGCTTCAAGATAATGACTCTAACAAAAAGTTCATTGTCAATGGACAAAGAGTTAAACATTATCTTGAAGGCAATTTTGAGCAAGAATGCTCAAGACTGAGACTTAATTGAAGAATCAGTGATAGTCCAGCTAATGACATTAAAGAAGCGCTTGCTGGGAGGCAACCCAGCCATATACAAAGTTTAATTACTAATTAAATAAATTTTCTTTCTTTACAGGTTTAGGTCTAAGTATCTTCAAAGGTGAAACAACAAATTAACTGAAGTCCCAAGAGTTACAGAGAAATTTGGAAGTTCACTGGCATGAAAAAGCCAGTAAGAAACATTTTGGGCGTTAAACGCCCAAAAGAAGCACCCACTGGGCGTTTAACGCCAGTAAGGGTAGCCTTCTGGGCGTTAAACGCCAGAAAGGAGCATCTTCTGGGCGTTAAACGCCAGAAAGATGCACCTTCTGGGCGTTTAACGCCAATCTGCTAGCATTCTGGGCGTTTAGAAAAACGCCCAGTAAAGAAGGATTTCCTGGCGTTCAACGCCAGAAAGAAGCATCACATGGGCGTTGAACGCCCAGGAGAAGCATCACATGGGCGTTAAACGCCCAAACCATGCACCATGTGGGCGTTTAACGCCAGGATGGTGGGGAGGAGGTAAAATTCGTTTTTCTTTAAAATTTTTCTAAATTTTTAAGTTTCAATTCATGATTTCTTGCATAAACATGTTTCAAAATATCATCCTTCAAAATCAAATTGGTTTTCTAAGAACCCTAATTTCTAAAATCCCTTTTTCAAAAATATCAAATGTATCTTAATTTATAAACACAAATCTTTTTTTCAATCCAATTCTTTTTTCAAATATTTTTAATATCTTTTTCAACTCATCTTATCTTTTTATGAAAATACCTCTCCTTCTACTCCTCTCCTTTCCTTTCTTTTGCTTGAGGACAAGCAAACCTCTAAGTTTGGTGTGATTTGCCATGATCACTGAGCTAAAACTCATTAAGATCATGGCACCTAAGAGAACAGGAAGAGCAAGGATGTGAACTTAAGGGAGCTGAAGCATCAGAAATTAATTCTTGAAGGCATCCCACAGACTAAAGGAACATCCACTTCCCAAAATACAGGTTGTTAAGTTCTAATTCCAGCTTTAACTCTGTGATAGTATTATTATAGGATTTTACCTTAGAAGTTATATAGTAGTAGTAGTAATTAGTATGTCTATTTTGAATTTATTTCCAATTAAGCTATAATTTATTTTTCTCATCATCATCAGGCATGAATAAAGTAGTATAAATTTTTTTTAGAATAAAGAAGTAATCTATATTTATGAGTTCTTAGTAATAAAGACTATAATTAATTATATGTGGTGGCAATACTTTTTGTTCTCTGAATGAATGCTTGAACAGTGCATAAATTGTATTTTGAATTTGATGAATATTGGCTCCTGAAAGGATGAGGAACACGAAAAATATTATTGATGATCTGAAAAATCATGAAATTGATTCTTGAAGCAAGAAAAAGCAGTCAAAAAAAAAATATATATATATATATAATTACAATCAAAAGGAATAAAAGCCAAGCAGCCCTTAAAACCAAAAGGCAAGGGTAAAAAGGATCCAAGGCTTTGAGCATCTATGGATAGGAGGGCCCAAGGAAATAAAATCCAGGCCTAAGCGGCTAAATCAAGCTGTCCCTAACCATGTGCTTGTGTCATGAAGGTCCAAGTGAAAAGCTTGAGACTGAGTGGTTAAAGTCGTGATCCAAAGCAAAAGAGTGTGCTTAAGAGCTCTGGACACCACTGACTGGGGACTCTAGCAAAGCTGAGTCACAATCTGAAAAGGTTCACCCAGTTATGTGTCTGTGGCATTTATGTATCCGTGGTAATACTGGAAAACAAAGTGCTTAGGGCCACAGCCAAGACTCATAAAATAACTGTGTTCAAGAATCAACATACTACACTAGGAGAGTCAATAATACTATCTGAATTCTGAGTTCCTAAGGATGCCAATTATTCTGAAAATTTAAAGATACAGGGGGATGCCAAAACTGTTCAGAGACAAAAAGCTACAAGCCCCGCTCATCTAATAAATTTGAACTTCATCTAAAACTCTGAAATATATACTACTTCTTTATTTCTGTTAAAACCTATTTTATTTATCTAGTTGCTTGAGGACAAGCAACAGTTTAAGTTTGGTGTTGTGATGAGCGGATATTTTGTACGCTTTTTGGGGGTAATTTCATGTAGATTTTAGCATGTTTCAGTTAGTTTTTAGTAAAATATTAGTTTTTAGGCAAAAATCATATTTCTGGACTTTACTATGAGTTTGTGTGTTTTTCTGTGATTTCAGGTATTTTCTGGCTGAAATTGAGGGAGCTGAGCAAAAATCTGACTTAGGCTGAAAAAGGACTGCTGATGCTGTTGGATCCTGACCTCCCTGCACTCGAAATGGATTTTCTGGAGCTACAGGAGTCCAATTGGCGCGCTCTCAACGGCGTTGGAAAGTAGACATCCAGGGCTTTCCAGCAATATATAATAGTCCATACTTTGCGCAAGGATAGACGACGTAACTTGGCGTTGAACGCCAAGTACATGCTGCTGTCTGGAGTTAAACGCCAGAAAAACGTCATGATCCGGAGTTGAACGCCCAAAACACGTCAAAACCTGGAGTTTGACGCCAAGAAAGGCCTTTACACGTGAAAAGCTTTAGTCTCAGCCCCAGCACACACCAAGTGGGCCCCAGAAGTGGATTTCTGCACCAATTATCTTAGTTTATTCATTTTTCTGTAAACCTAGGTTACTAGTTTACTATTTAAACAACTTTTACAGACTCATCTTGTACCTCATGACATTTTCAGATCTGAATTACATACTTTGTGATGGCATGAGTCTCTAAACTCCATTGTTGGGGGTGAGGAGCTCTGCAGCGTCTCGATGATTTAATACAATTCCTCTGTTTTCCATTCAAACACGCTTGTTCTTATCTAAGATGTTTATTCGCGCTTAACTGTGGAGAAGGTGATGATCCGTGACACTCATCACCTTCCTCAACCCATGAACGTGTGCCTGACAACCACCTCCGTTCTACATCAGATTGAATGAATATCTCTTAGATTCCCCAACAGAATCTTCGTGGTATAAGCCGGATTGATGGCGGTATTCATGAGAATCCGGAAAGTCTAAACCTTGTCTGTGGTATTCCGAGTAGGATTCCGGGATTGAATGACTGTGACGTGCTTCAAACTTTAACCTGCTGGGCGTTAGTGACAAACGCAAAAGAGGGATTCTATTCCAGTAGGAGCGGGAACCAACCGGTGATTGGCCGTACTGTGACAGAGTGCGTGCATTAGCTTTCACTGCGAGGATGGGAAGTAGCCACTGACAACGGTGACACCCTACAAAGAGCTTGCCATGGAAGGAACCTGCGTGTGAGAAGAGGATTTCAAGGAAGAGTTGAAGTCAGAGGACAAAGCATCTCCAAAACTCCAACATATTCTCCATTACTGCACAACAAGTAACGCTAGTACTCTTTATTATTCCAATATATTCCATAATCCTTTATAAACAAATAACTCTGTTGTTCAAGTAGCCCAAACAATTTTCTTGAAATCCTGACTAAGACAAATAAAATAAACATCGATTGCTTCAAACCAATAATCTCTGTGGATTCGACCCTTACTCACGTAAGGTATTACTTGGACGACCCAGTACACTTGCTGGTTAGTTGAACGGAGTTGTGAATTCAACCAGTGCCATAATAAGGATTTTGAATGAACAAGAGACACAATAGTTTTGTGTACATGCCAAAGAGCCAATATTGTTAGATACAATTTCGTCCACCAGCTACTTATTGAGGCTTGGCTGTGGCCCAAAGCACTCTGTCTTCCAGTATTACCACCGGATACATACATGCCACAGACACATAATTGGGTGAACCTTTTCAGATTGTGACTCAGCTTTGCTAGAGTCCCCAACAAGAGGTGTCCAGGGTTCTTAAGCACACTCTTTTTGCCTTGGATCACAACTTTATTTCTTTCTTTTTCTTTCTTTTTCGTTTTTTTTTTCGCCTCTTCTTTTTTTTTCTTTTTTTTTTTGTATTCACTGCTTTTTCTTGCTTCAAGAATCATTTTTTTATGATTTTTCAGATCCTCAGTAACATGTCTCCTTTTTCATCATTCTTTCAAGAGCCAACATTCATGAACCACAAATTCAAAAGACATATGCACTGTTCAAGCATACATTCAGAGAACAAAAGTGTTGCCACCACATCAAGATAATTAAACTGTTATAAAATTCAAAATTCATGCAATTCTTTTCTTTTTCAATTAAGAACAATCTCTAAGAAAGGTGATGGATTCATAGGACATTCATAACTTTAAGGCATAGACACTAAGACACTAATGATCATAAGACACAAACATGGATAATAAAGCACTAAAATTCGAAAAACAGAAAATTAAAGAACAAGGAGATTAAAGAACGGGTCCACCTTAGTGATGGCGGCTTGTTCTTCCTCTTGAAGGTCTTATGGAGTGCTTGAGCTCCTCAATGTCTCTTCCTTGTCTTTGTTGCTCCTCTCTCATGATTCTTTGATCTTCTCTAATTTCATGGAGGAGGATGGAATGCTCTTGGTGCTCCACCCTTAATTGTCCCATGTTGGAACTCAATTCTCCTAGGGAGGTGTTCAGTTGCTCCCAATAGTTTTGTGGAGGAAAGTGCATCCCTTGAGGTATCTCAGGGATCTCATGATGAGAGGGGTCTCTTGTTTGCTCCATCCTTTTCTTGGTGATGGACTTGTCCTCATCAATGGGGATATCTCCTTCTATGTCAACTCCAACTGAATAACAGAGGTGACAAATGAGATGAGGAAAGGCTAGCCTTGCCAAGGTGGAAGACTTGTCCGCCACTTTATAGAGTTCTTGGGCTATAACCTCATGAACTTCCACTTCTTCTCCAATCATGATGCTATGAATCATGATGGCCCGGTCTAGAGTAACTTCGGACCGGTTGCTAGTGGGAATGATTGAGCGTTGGATAAACTCCAACCATCCTCTAGCCATGGGCTTGAGGTCATGCCTTCTCAATTGAACCGGCTTGCCTCTTGAATCTCTCTTCCATTGTGCGCCCTCTTCACATATGACTGTGAGGACTTGGTCCAACCTTTGATCAAAGTTGACCCTTCTAGTGTAAGGATGTTCATCTCCTTGCATCATGGGCAAGTTGAATGCTAACCTTACATTTTCCGGACTAAAATCCAAGTATTTCCCCCGAACCATAGTAAGATAATTCTTTGGATCCGGGTTCACACTTTGATCATGGTTCTTGGTGATCCATGCATTGGCATAGAACTCTTGAACCATCAAGATTCCGACTTGTTGAATGGGGTTGGTAAGCACTTCCCAACCTCTTCTTCGGATCTCATGGCGGATCTCCGGATATTCACCCTTTTTGAGTGAAAAGGGGACCTCGGGGATCACCTTCTTCAAGGCCACAACTTCATAGAAGTGGTCTTGATGCACCCTTGAGATGAATCTATCCATCTCCCATGACTCGGAGGTGGAAGCTTTTGCCTTCCCTTTCCTCTTTCTAGAGGTTTCTCCGGCCTTGGATGCCATAAATGGTTATGGAAAAACGAAAAAGCAACGCTTTTACCACACCAAACTTTAAAGGTTTGCTCGTCCTCGAGCAAAAGAAGAAAGAAGAGAGTAGAAGAAGAAGAAATGAGGAAGAAGGAGATGGCTTATGTATTCGGCCAAGGAGGGGGGAAGTGGTGTTTAGGTTGTGTGAAAAGGAAGGAGTGAAGAAGGGTATTTATAGGAGAGAGGGGAGATGGGGTTCGGCCATATTGGGTGGGTTTGGGAGAGAAAGTGGTTTGAATTTGAAGGGTGAGGTTGGTGGGGTTTTATGAAGGTTGGATGTGAGTGGTGAAGAGAAAGATGGGATTTGATAGGTGAAGGGGTTTTGGGGAAGAGGTAATGAGGTGATTGGTGAATGGGTGAAGAAGAGAGAGAGAGTGGTGGGGTTGGTGGGGATCCTGTGGGGTCCACAGATCCTGTGGTGTCAAGGAAAAGTCATCCCTGCACCAAATGGCATCAAAAATCACGTTTTGAGCCATTTCTGGCGTTTAACGCCAGGTTCTTGCCCTTTTCTGGCGTTTAACGCCAGTCTGGTGCCCCTTTCTGGCGTTAAACGCCCAGAATGGTGCCAGACTGGGCGTTAAACGCCCAACTGCTAGACTCACTGGCGTTTTAGACGCCAGTGAATTCTTCCTCCAGGGTGTGCTGTTTTTCTTCCTGTTTTTCATTTTGTTTTTGCTTTTTCAATGGATTTTGTGACTTCTTATGATCATCAACCTACAAAAAAACATAAAATAACAAAGAAAATATATAAGATATAATCATTGGGTTGCCTCCCAACAAGCGCTTCTTTAATGTCAGTAGCTTGACAGAGGGCTCTCATGGAGCCTCACAGATACTCAGAGCAATGTTGGAACCTCCCAACACCAAACTTAGAGTTTGAATGTGGGGGTTCAACACCAAACTTAGAGTTTGGTTGTGGCCTCCCAATACCAAACTTAGAGTTTGACTGTGGGGGCTCTGTTTGACTCTTAATTGAGAGAAGTTCTTCATGCTTCTTCTCCATGAAGACAGAGGGATATCCTTGAGCCTTAAACACATAGGATTTTTCATTTACTTGAATGATCAGTTCACCTCCATCAACATCAATCACAGCCTTTGCTGTGGCTAGGAAAGGTCTGCCAAGGATGATGGATTCATCCATGCACTTCCCAGTCTCTAGGACTATGAAATCAGTAGGGATGTAATGGTCTTCAACTTTTACCAGAACATTCTCTACAAGTCCATGAGCTTGTTTTCTTGAGTTGTCTGCCATCTCTAGTGAGATTCTTGCAGCCTGTACCTCAAAGATCCCTAGCTTCTCCATTACAGAGAGAGGCATGAGGTTCACACTTGACCCTAAGTCACACAGGGCCTTCTTGAAGGTCATGGTGCCTATGGTAAAAGGTATGGAAAACTTCCCAGGATCTTGTCTCTTTTGAGGTAATTTCTGCCTAGACAAGTCATCCAGTTCTTTGGTGAGCAAAGGAGGTTCAGTCTCCCAAGTCTCATTTCCAAATAACTTGTCATTTAGCTTCATGATTGCTCCAAGGTATTTAGCAACTTGCTCTTCAGTGACATACTCATCCTCTTCAGAAGAGGAATACTCATCAGAGCTCATGAAAGGCAGAAGTAAGTCCAATGGAATCTCTATAGTCTCATTTTGAGCCTCAGATTCCCATAGTTCCTCATTGGGGAACGCATTGCAGGTCAGTGCACGCCCATTGAGGCCTTCCTCAGTGGCGTCCACTTCCTCTCCCTCCTCTCCAAATTCGGCCATGTTGATGGCCTTGCACTCTCCTTTTGGATTTTCTTCTGTATTACTTGGGAGAGTACTAGGAGGGAGTTCAGTAACTTTCTTGCTCAGCTGTCCCACTTGTGCTTCCAATTCCTATTGGAAGACCTTGTTTCAGTCATGAAACTTTGAGTGGTTTTGATTAGATCAGAAACCATGGTTGCTAAGTCAGAGGGGTTCTGCTTAGAGTTCTCTGTCTGTTGCTGAGAAGATGATGGAAAAGGCTTGCTATTGCTAAACCTGTTTCTTCCACCATTATTGTTGTTGAAACCTTGTTGAGGTCTCTCTTGATTCTTCCATGAGAAATTTGGGTGATTTCTCCATGAAGAATTATAGGTGTTTCCATAGGGTTCTCCTAGGTAATTCACCTCTTTCATTGAAGGGTTCTCAGGATCATAAGCTTCTTCTTCAGATGAAGCATCCTTAGTACTGCTTGGTGCATTTTGCATTCCAGACAGACTTTGAGAAATCAAATTGACTTGTTGAGTCAATATCTTATTCTGAGCCAAAATGGCGTTCAGAGTGTCAATCTCAATAACTCCTTTCTTCTGACTTGTCCCATTGTTCACAGGATTCCTTTCAGACGTGTACATGAATTGGTTATTTGCAACCATTTCAATGAGCTCTTGAGCTTCTGTTGGCGTCTTCTTCAGATGAAGAGATCCTCCAGCAGAGCTATCCAAAGACATCTTGGATAGTTCAGAGAGACCATCATAGAAAATATCTATGATGCTCCATTCAGAAAGCATGTCTGAGGGACATTTTCTGATTAATTGTTTGTATCTTTCCCAAGCTTCATAGAGGGATTCTCCATCCTTCTGTCTGAAGGTTTGGACTTCCACTCTAAGCTTACTCCATTTCTGAGGTGGAAAGAACTTTGCCAAGAAGGCATTGACTAGCTTTTCCCAAGAGTCCAGGCTATCTTTAGGTTGTGAGTCCAACCATATTCTAGCTCTGTCTCTTACAGCAAAAGGGAATAGCATCAGTCTGTAGACCTCAGGGTCAACCCCATTAGTCTTGACTGTGTCACAGATTTGCAAGAACTCAGCTAAAAACTGATGAGGATCTTCCATTGGAAGTCCATGGAACTTGCAATTCTGTTGCATTAGAGAAACTAACTGAGGCTTAAGCTCAAAGTTGTTTGCTCCAATGGCAGGGATAGAGATGCTTCTCCCATAGAAGTCGGGAGTAGGTGCAGTAAAGTCACCCAGCACCTTCCTTGCATTGTTGGCATTGTTGTTGTTTTCGGCTGCCATGGGTTCTTCTTCTTTGAAGAATTCGGTCAGGTCCTCAACAGAGAGTTGTGCCTTAGCTTCTCTTAGCTTTCGCTTCAAGGTCCTTTCAGGTTCAGGGTCAGCTTCAACAAGAATGCCTTTGTCTTTGTTCCTGCTCATATGAAGGAGAAGAGAACAAGAAACTGTGGAATCCTCTATGTCACAGTATAGAGATTCCTTGAGGTGTCAGAGGAAAAGAAAAATAGAAGAAAGAAGAAGGAGAAGAATTCGAACTTAATTAGATGGAGTTCGAATTGTGCATTAAGAAGGAGTAGTACTCCATAAATAGAAGGATGTGGGAAGAGAGGAAGAAGATTTTCGAAAATTCAATTAAAAGATTTTGAAAACATTTTGAAAAATTGATTGATAATTTTCGAAAATTCAAAGTGGAAAAGAAATCAAGTGATTTTTGAAAAAGATTTTGAAATTAGAAATTAAAAAGATTTGATTGAAAACTATTTTGAAAAAGATGTGGTTAAAAAGATATGATTGGTTTAAAAAAATTGTGATTGAGAAGATATGATTTGAAAAACATTTTAAAAAGATTTGATTTTAAAATTAATGACTTGCCTAACAAGAAAGATATGATTCAAAAATTAAACCTTCCTCAACAGAAAAGGCAACATACTTGAAATTTTGAATCAAATCATTAATTGTTAGCAAGTATCTTTGAAAAAGGAAAGAAATTGATTTTGAAAACATTTGATTGAAAAGATATGATTTGAAAAAGATTTGATTTTGAAAAACTTTGAAAACTTGAAAAAAATTTGATTTGAAAAACAAAATCTTCCCCCTTGTGCCATCCTGGCGTTAAACGCCCAGAATGGTATCCATTCTGGCGTTTAACGCCCAAAATGCTACCTCTTTGGGCGTTAAACGCCCAACCAGGTACCCTGGCTGGCGTTTAAACGCCAGTCTGTCCTTCTTCACTGGGCGTTTTGAACGCCCAGCTTTTTCTGTATAATTCCTCTGCAGTATGTTCTGAATCTTCAATTCTTTGTATTATTGACTTGAAAAGACACACAAAAAAAATATTTTTGGATTTTTAATAATGAGGAATAATCAAATAACAATGCATGCAAGACACCAAACTTAGCAGTTTGTATACTATTGACACTAACAAAATAAGAATGCATATGAGAAACAACAAAACACTCAAGTCAATAGAATTCAAAGATCAAAACAAGTAAATCATCAAGAACAACTTGAAGATTAATGAAGACACATGCATAAATTCGAAAAATGCAAGAAGAACAGAAACATGCAATTGACACCAAACTTAAAATGAGACACTAGACTTAAACAAGAAATATTTTTGGTTTTTATGATTTTTCTAATTTTTTTTGTGCTTTTTTTTCGAAAATTAAGTGGAAAAGAAAATAAAGGTTTCAGAATTCTCAATTTGAATTTCCAAGAATCATTGCAATGCTAGTCTAAGACTCCGGTCCAGGAATTAGACATGGCTTCACAGCCAGCCAAGCTTCCAAAGAAAGCTTCGGTCCAAAACACTAGACATGGCCAATGGCCAGCCAAGCCTTAGCAGATCATTGTTCCAATAGCAAGATTGATAGAGATCAACAAGCTATTGTGATGATTAGTTGAAACCTCGGTCCAATAAGATTAGACATGGCTTCTCAGCCAGCCAGATTTCAACAGATCATCATGAAACACTAGAATTCATTCTTAAGAACTCTGAAGAAAAAATACCTAATCTAAGCAACAAGATGAACCGTCAGTTGTCCATACACAAACAATCCCCGGCAACGGCGCCAAAAACTTGGTGCACGAAATTGTGATCAATACTTTTTAATACACAAAACAATCCCCGGTAATGGCTCCAAAGACTTGGTGCTCAATACCATGGCATAAACACAACTTCGCACAACTAACCAGCAAGTGCACTGGGTCGTCCAAGTAATAAACCTTACGCGAGTAAGGGTCGTTCCCACGGAGATTGTTGCTATGAAGCAAGCTATGGTCACCTTGTAAATCTCAGTCAGGCAGACTCAATTGGGTATAGTGATAAACGAATAAAGCATAAAGATAAAGATAGAGATACTTATGTATATCATTGGTGAGAGCTTCAGATAAGCGTATGAAGATGCCTTCCCTTCCGTCTCTCTGCTTTCCTACAGTCTTCATCCAATCCTTCTTACTCCTTTCCATGGCAAGCTCATGTAGGGTTTCACCGTTGTCAGTGGCTACCTCCCATCCTCTCAGTGAAAATGTTCCCATGCTCTGTCACAGCATATGGCTAATCAGCTGTCGGTTCTCGGTCAGGCCGGAATAAAATCCATCGATCCTTTGCGTCTGTCACTAACGCCCGCCTGCTAGGAGTTTGAAGCACGTCACAGTCATTCAATCATTGAATCCTACTCAGAATACCACAGACAAGGTTAGACCTTCCGGATTCTCTTGAATGCCGCCATCAGTTCTCACCTATACCACGAAGACTCTGATCTCACGGAATGGCTGGCTCGTTTGTCAGGCGAGCACTCGGTTGTCAGGCGATCAACCATGCATCGTGTTATCAGGAATCCAAGAGATATTCACTAAGCCTCATATGCTTGTAGAACAAGAGTGGTTGTCAGTCACCTTGTTCATGAGTGAGAATGATGATGAGTGTCACGGATCATCACATTCATCAAGTTGAAGAACAAGTTATATCTTGGAACAAGAACAAGCGGAATTGAATAGAAGAACAATAGTAATTGCATTAATACTCGAGGTACAGCAGAGCTCCACACCTTAATCTATGGTGTGTAGAAACTCCACCGTTGAAAATACATAAGAACAAGGTCTAGGCATGGCCGTGAGGCCAGCCTCCCAAATGATCTAAGAACTAGATGTCCAAAGATGATCAAAGGATCTAAAAATAATCCAAAGATCCAAAGATGAAAATACAATAGTAAAAGGTCCTACTTATAGAAAATTAGTAGCCTAGGGTGTACAGAGATGAGTAAATGACATAAAAATCCACTTCCGGGCCCACTTGGTGTGTGCTTGGGCTGAGCAATGAAGCATTTTCGTGTAGAGACTCTTCTTGGAGTTAAACGCCAGCTTTTATGCCAGTTTGGGCGTTTAACTCCCATTTAGGTGCCAGTTCCGGCGTTTAACGCTGGAATTTCTTGAGGTGACTTTGAACGCCGGTTTGGGCCATCAAATCTTGGGCAAAGTATGAACTATCATATATTGCTGGAAAGCCCAGGATGTCTACTTTCCAACGCCGTTTAGAGCGCGCCAATTGGCCTTCTGTAGCTCCAGAAAATCCACTTCGAGTGCAGGGAGGTCAGAATCCAACAGCATCTGCAGTCCTTTTCAGTCTCTGAATCAGATTTTTGCTCAGAACCTTCAATTTCAGCCAAAAAATACCTGAAATCACAGAAAAACACACAAACTCATAGTAAAGTCCAGAAAAGTGAATTTTAACTAAAAACTAATAAAAATATACTAAAAACTAACTAGATCATACTAAAAACATACTAAAAACAATGCCAAAAAGCGTACAAATTATCCGCTCATCAGCGCGCGCCTCAGCCGCGCACGCGCCCTTTGATTCTGCACTCCTCTCTGAGCCACTTCACAGAGAGTTGAGCCCCCTCCAGGCCCTTCACAAGAAATTGGACCGTTATGAGAGGCGTAACCAATGCCGCTATGCTCATGTGAAGAGGCTTCTAAGCATAGTCACCCCACCTATGGAGGACCCCGATATCTCCACATCCACCACTTCAAGCGGGGATAGCGATGACATTGGAGATGTGGGACACTCGGAGCTCAACCACCCACTGCGCCTAACCTATAGCACGGAGGACCGTGCTAAGTTTTAAGTGTGGGGAGGTCGGCCGACCGATCTCCGTAGGTAACATCTGAATAAATTAGGATAGGTTGCATGATTAGGTTTTAGTTAGCACCATTTGCATGATAAGTTTACTTGGTTGGAACAATGAAATTCTTTCTTAGGAAACCAATACCTTGGGGCAACCGTGGGGCATTGCAAATTTTAAAATGCTTTGATGCCAAAAATTGCATGAGGAATTATATTTTGGAACATGGGTTTGAGTTAAGAACACAAGCTAGTGAGTTTTGAGCCTAATTGCGTGGTCACATCTTATGACCATTTATTCCCCTTCTTGTGTGAATTATTCTCTTCCTATGATTGTAATCCTTGGTTTGTTTGATTCTTTATATCCATTGTTTTGTGTATTCATGCATTTGTATGATTGAGGCCATCATTTCATTAGCTCACTTACCCAAATAGCCTCACCTTTTATCCTCCCTTGTTAGCCAACTTTGAGCCTACGCTTAACCCACTTATTCTTATTTTAGCACATTACAAGCCTTAAAGCGGAAAACAATGAATGTCCTTTATTTGGATCTTTGATTGGCTTAGGTTAGTGAGTGTGAGTGTCATCCAGAGTGGGAAGACTTTAGGACGTTGGTTGGGATAAAAGGGTGTTTGTGTTTTGTATTTCTATATTGGGGAATTGGGTACATGCTCATGTATTGATTAAATGTACAGACCTTATGCATTGATGTTCTTGTATATGGTTTGAAGAAAAAAAAAGAGAAATAAAAGTTAAAAGAGAAAAAAAAAGAAAAAAAAAGAGAAGAAAGAAAAGAAAAGCAATAAAGGGGACAAAATGCCCCAAAGTGAAGCTCAATAGGAGTCAATGCATAAGTGTGGTGAAACGAAAAAAAAAAAAGAAAAAAATTGCATGAGTATGTGGAAAAGTGAGGAATGGGTAGTTAGGTTAGTACTTAATTGTATAGGTCATTATATAGGTTAGGTGGGAAAGTCTACGTTAATCAAAGATCCAAATCCTAAGTCCACTAGCTATATATGACCCTACCTTGACCCTAGCCCCATTACAATCTAAGGAAAAGACCTCATGATAATTGTATGCATGCATTGGATAATTGTTGATTGTTAGATGAAAAACAAATCTTGGAAAGCATGATTAGGGGAGAATTGAGAGAATAAACCCCAAACACCGAGTGACCAGAGTGCAAACATTTCCGGTGAGGGTTTGATGCTCAATCCTATGATTCCCGGCTCTCGCAAGCATTCCTCATGCAAAGTTACGCATAATGCATTTGATGCTTAGAAAGTGGCAAGTCCTATGCTTTGACCACCATCATGTCCCATGTGCTCGCATATGTCCTAAGAAGGCTAATTTGTTCTCAACCAAGTGGATAGTAGCACTAGTCATAGTTGCATGCATATAGGTAGGTTGCATTTCATGAGTCTTATACTTTTGCGATCCCTCGGTCTTCTGTGTTTCTCTGCATTTCTCTAAGCATGAGGACATGCTAGAATCTAAGTGTGGGGAGGTTGACAAACCCCATTTTGAGGGTTTATCTTGTGCTGATTTCAGGAGTTTTATCAATGATTCCACACACTTTCTATATGAAAATACAAGATTTTGCATTCCTTTCCTAGTTTTGCCTCATGAATGAAAACGTGCTTATTTTGCACTAAAATAGATACATCTC
This sequence comes from Arachis stenosperma, assembly GCF_014773155.1. NCBI lineage: Eukaryota > Viridiplantae > Streptophyta > Magnoliopsida > Fabales > Fabaceae > Arachis > Arachis stenosperma. Next base: position 127,527,775 of record NC_080379.1, read on the forward strand.
TAATCTTCTCTTGATGCCATTCGATGCCGTGACTTGTGTGTTAAGTGGTTTAAGGATATAGAGTAGGAATGGACCGGAAGAGAGAAGGAAGACAGGTGCAAAGGAAAGAAGCATGAGAGTTGAGCCTTGGGAATTTCTGCATGGGCGCGTGCGCGCACCTGGCGCGTCCGCGCGGGCAGAGCAACGTGAAGCCGAGACTAAGAGCCAAGCCACGAGCCGGCTTGAGTAGCGGCTAAGTCAGGACCTTCATGGACGCGCACGCGTACATCACGCCTCCGCGCACTTTACAAGACGCCTCGACGGCGCGTACGCGTACCTTGCGCGTGCGCGCCGATTTGCGAATATGATTTTTTAGAAGTCACGTGACTTAGGCGTGGAGGTAGTTAAGAATCCCACTTTTGGGGAAATGCCTTGGCGGGAAAAGCTTAAGAAGACCAAAGGAGCAAGGGTTAAGGACACTTAGTTCATTTTCTAGAATGAGATATTTTTGGAGGAGAGTTAGTTACACTTTTGGGGAGAAGAAGAGGGAGATTCCAAGCTTTTCACTAGGGTTCATCTTCATCTAATTTCTGAATTTTCAATGACTTTTTGGTGAGATCCATTACAATTCTCATCCCACTTTGTTCATGTCATAGATTTTCTTCTCCAATTTCAAGTAGTAGATGTAATTGACCAATTCTCATAGATCTAGAATTCAACTTTGTAATTTTGGATTTCATCCATACTTTGGGAATTTAATTTTCATTGATACTCTTTGAGACTTGTTGTTAGATCCTTGTGTTGCAATACTTTCAATTCTACTTTTCTTCTCATTTTACTATGACTTTCTTTCTTGCTCATCACATGTTTGATAAAATGTCAACACTAGCTATGGAGTAGAATTTTCACACTTGGCATAGGGTTTGGTCATCGGAAGAAGTTGAATAGTTGTGTCACTAGTTGATTGGGATTAGGGATTGCTAGTTGGCTTGGAGGGCACTAAAGCTAGCTTCCCATGAGGTGAAGCTAGGACTTGTGACTCAAGTTGATTGTGTTCATTTGAACTTCCTCTATATTTAGGGGATAACTAAATGAAGCAAGGCCTAATTGTTGTCAACATTGAATGGACTATAAGGATAGAACTTCTAATGCCAACCCTAAGCCAAGTCTTTTGATAATTGATTGTTTATTTCTCATCACTTTGCTAAACCTTTCAAAGAATTCCAACAAGGCTTACTAAATCAATAAGATGCACACTTTGGCAATTCCAAGGAGAACGACTCGGAGACTAGTACTCTCGGATATAGATTGTAGATTTGTTTGATGATGGATTTTGCGTCGGTTTAGACTATACTACGATTGATCACTTGATAATTTCTATACCGGAAAAAATTCATTCGTCATGTACCTCTATTTGTGTTTTTCTTGCTTGAATTTTATGTGTATGTTTTCTAAGAGACCCCTCTTCGTGGAGGTGTGAGGGGGCTGTTCCACTGGTGACTCGGAGGATTGGGAAAGTGATGAGCGGATATTTTATACGCTTTTGGCATCACTTTCATATAATTTTTAGTAGTTTTTGTTTAGTTTTTATTAAGTTTTTATAGGTTTTTGTGTTAAATTCACATTTTTGGATTCTACTATGAGTTTTTGTGTTTTTAGACAATTTCAGGTATTTTCTGGCTGAAATTGAGGAGCTGGAGTTGAAGTCTGATTCAGAGACAGAGAAAGCACTGTAGATGCTGTCTAGATTTGACTTGCCTTCATTCGGAAGAGCTTTTCTGGAGCTACAAAAGTCCAAATGGAGCGCTCTCAATGGCTATGTAAAGCTGACTTCTAGAGCTTTCCAGCAATATATAATAGTCTATACTTTGCTTCAAACTAGAAGTCCCAAAACTGGCGTCCAGCGCCAGCTACCTGCCCCCTTCCAGGTGTCCAGCGCCCAAAGAGCAGAGACCAATGTACAAACGCCCAAAGAGGACCTCCTAGCTGGCGTTCCATACCCAAGAGACCTCATAGCACGTGGATCTCATCAAAGCTTATCCCAAACACTCACCAAGTGGCCCCATAAGTGAATTTTAGCACTAAATAGACTGTTTTACCCTTACTAGTCATCTATTTAGTATTTAAGGGATTTTATTTATGTAATTCAAATCTTCTTCGATTTCTTTGAGTCACCATACACGTTTACATTGTATTTTACTTCAGTATAAGTTTCTAAATCTCCTAGGTTGAGGGGAGGAGCCCTGCTGAGTCCTATGAATTAATAAAAGTATTACTGTTTCTTCTTTGAGCCGTGTTTGATCAATTTCTAAGATGTATATTGATCTTCATCATGGTGAATAGATGATCTGACAAATTAGCTCTGTTCATCACATTAAGATGAACATGCCTGACAAACACCCGCGTCTACTTGGGTTCGTGTGGATACTTGGCCAGAAAGCACGGACCAACAGCTATGTTTATACATCTCTCACATGGTTAATCCACGACTTCGTTGGGGAGTTCTCGAGATACTAGTTCAGCTAATTTCTTGGGAGATTAGGGTCTCCATGGTATAGGCTAGAATCCAAAGAAGCAGCATTCTCTTATCCAGAAGATTCGACCTTGTCTGTGACGTTTTGAGTAGGATCGCCAAGAGAATGAACTGCTAAAGCTTCACCCTCCGTTAGATTGAATGACCATGGGCAATGGCGTTTGATCTGTAGTAGAGGAGATCAATGACCACAGGCAATGGCTTTGACCACATATAGCCTGCCATAGAAGAAGATCATTCACAAGCAAAGAACAGTAATACCAGAGTTAATTCAAAAAGATAAAGCAACTCCAATCCTTAACCCTATTCCTCTTCCTATTCTTTATCTTTATTACAATTTGGTATTCCTTTCACAATAAACAACTCTTTCTGATCTGCCTTACTAAGATCTGCAAGATAACCATAGCTTGCTTCAAACCACAATCCTCCTGGAATCGACCCTGATTCGCTCAGGTATTACTTGGACGACCTAGTGCACTTGCTGGTACTACTGTACGAAAGTGTGAGGTTCGTGTGCACCAGAAAGACAGAAAGTGAAGTGTTAGATTAAAGTTAGATTTAGAACTTGAATACCTTAGATAACTTACTTAATTTTGGTTTAGTTGAATCTTTAAGCTGAAATCTGAGTGTTGGAGTTCTAGGAATGCCTCTGGCTTTTCCGGACCTTTTATATTAACTATGTGGGTACCATTACCAAGTTGAGAATCCGCGGTTCTCATTCCATGTATATTTCTATAGTTTTTCAGATGCAGGTCGAGAGGCACCGCGTTGAGCATCTAGAGACCTTCCTTACAAGCGAAGAATTATCTTTTGGGCTCTTATATTTATTTTAAGCTATGTATATATGTTTATAGAATCTCCGCATATATATTTATATTTTGTCCCTCCTAGAGATTGACTTGGAGAAACAGGTGTTTGTTGTAACAACCCTCAATTTTAAAAATATAAATATAAATAAGTTTAATTTATTTTATAAATTGGAGTTTCTTATTTTTAGAAATTATTTTATTAAAAGTAATTAAATAATTTATAACTATTTGAATTGAATTAAATTCATATTCTTATATATTTTTGTTATGATAAAATATTTTATAATTAAAACTATAATTTTAATAATTTATAAATAATGAAAATTATATAAATATTTTAATTTAAGTCATTGATATTTTTAATTTTAAAAAAATAAAGTTCAGTTAATAATATTATTATTGAGCTCGATATCCGCCGATATGAGTGAATATTGATACTTTTCGGTGAACTTAGGTTTGCTAAGCTTCAACGTATATCTTTTATCCGTATGTTACTAATGTCATTTAAATTAGTAACTCATATATATATAAATTACATGTGTTTTAATATATCCAGCTCTCATAATTATCTGTTTAAGATATTTTTAATTTGAATCACTGACTCAACAGCTTAAACGAGTGACATGTGGCCTTAATAAACCCTTGTCCCATTAATAATCCCATCATATAATCTTCTTTTTCCTTTCATTTCAATTCCTTTCAACGGAACCAAGAAAAATCAAGAGGGAGGGAGCCGTGAGTGAGATAAAACGAGAAAACAATGGCATCGTAAACTTTCGACCTCGATTATTTTTAGATTCATAACTCCAATAAAAAATTTAATCCGGTAAAAGTGTTCGTATCCTCCACCTATATACGTTGGCATTACTTTTGTTCGGTAGAAGCTGATGGTAACGTAGCCCCCTTCCCCTTGAGTTCGGCCAACTGGAGTTCTAGGAGGTACAGATGATTTCTGACGTTCTCTTTTTTGGCAGCACGATCAGAAAGCTTCTCCGGAGCCTCGAGTATTTTGATTTCATATGGGGTAGGATTTCGGTAAATTCTTACCAATTAAATTTGTGTTGGATAAGTGAATGGTTGTTGTGATTGATTATTGATGGAGTTTGATTGACTTTATATTGAATTTTGTTGATATATTGTTATGTGTGATTAAGCTTGTGATTTGGTCATGTTTGTGCTGCCCAAACTGTGATAATGAGGTTAATTTAGGGCTGTCATTATGTTAGGTTTTGAATAAAATGGGTGAGATTTAATGGCCGAGGAATTAAATTAAAAGATGTGAAAAATCGATAACCATAAAACTCAAAAACGGATTTAGATTTAAATGTATATTTTAAAAAGAAAATAAGGAGGGTTTCGGTTCTTGGTGAAGAGAAGAATTAGCTAAGAAGAATTCTTTTTTAGGAAATATAATTGTATTTTTATGAAAAGATTGAGTTTAATATTATAATTATATAGTTTTTCGGGTATTTTGGGTAATAAATAAAGTTCATGGGTAAACGGGTATTTTATAAAAGTTCAGGGTTATTATAAATATGAAACAAAGTGAAGGTTTAAATATAATTTTATAAATATTGATGTCAAAAATAAATATTAAAGAATTCGTGGTTTAGAAAGTAATTAATAAAAGTTTGAAAATAAGATTTTATAAAATAAGTTTTAAGAGTATTATAATATTATTTTAAATATTTATTTAAAATTACTCATTTACATTAGAGTAAATTATTATTACAAATTATTATTTATTAAGATATTATTTATAAGAATTATTGTATGTATTATGAAAAATAAAACAAAGAGTGGTAAACAGATAATTTTTTCTAAAAGCTTTAGGAAGACAAATCTAAGCTAAAGATCTCATGATCCCCTCTTCATAAAACATTTAGGAAAAGATGAGGGAAGAGTGTGAAGATAGTTCTGATGTTAAAAGTAACGAATTAAAAGAATGATGAGAAAAGAAAAGAAAAGAAAAGAATTTAAATAACCTCTGCCACAGAGCAGAGAGCCGAAAGATTAAAAGAATTTAAAGAACCTCTGCCACAGGAGAGCAGAAAATAGAAAAGAAAAGAAAGAAAGAACAAAAAGAAAAAGGAGAGAAGCAAAGATGATTGTTTACCTACTGAAACGAGCAGAGATATGGTGGTGAGTCCACCGAGATTTGCTTTCCAGAGATACATCGGCCAATCTAGGGATGGTCGCACCTATAAGACAGAGTTGCTGACAGAGGTTATCGCTACATACATTGGCTAGAGAGAGCCTCACTTGTAAGACAGAGGTTGCTTACAGAGGTTATGACACTAGAAACCAAACTCAGACAAAGGTTGTTGAGTTACGTCGGGAGCTGGTCGAAATCGACAGATGAGCTCATTACCTGTAGTAAGGATAGATGGTGCACGAATTTGCAATCCGTACAACTAACCAGCAAGTGCATTGGGTCGTCCAAGTAATACCTTACATGAGTAAGGGTCGATCCCACGGAGATTATTTGTTTGAAGCAAGCTATGTTTATTTTATTAATCTTAGTCAGGATGCCAAAAAGGTTAATTGGATTTAATTGTAAGAAGTAAAGTGTTTGGAATAAGTAATGGTTACTTTATTAATGGAGAATATGTTGGAGTTTTGGAGATGCTTTGTCCTCTGAATTTCTGCAATATAATATTCAACTCAATTGTTTGTAAAGTTCCATCCATGGCAAGCTGTATGTAGGGTGTCACCATTGTCAGTGGCTACTTCTCATCCTCTCAGTGAAAACGGTCCAGATGCTCTGTCACAGCACGGCTAATCAGCTGTTGGTTCTCGATCATGTTGGAATAGGATCCATTGATCCTTTTGCATTTGTCATCAAGCCCAGCAATCGCGAGTTTGAAGCTCGTCACAGCCATTCAATCCTTGAATCCTACTCGGAATACCACAGACAAGGTTTAGACTTTCCGGATCCTCAAGAGTGGCCACCATCAGTTCTAGCTTATACCACAAAGATTCTGATTAAGGAAGCTAAGAGATGCTCATTCAATCTGATGTAGAACGGAGGTGTTTGTTAGGCACATGTTCATGGATTGAGAAAGGTGATGAGTGTCACGGATCATCACCTCCTTCACAATTAAGCGCGAATGAACATCTTAGATAGGAACACACACACGTTTGATTGGAGAAATAGAAACACTTGCATTAATTCATTGAGACGCTGCAGAGCTCCTCACCCCCAACAATGGAGTTAGAGACTCATGCCGTCAAAGTGTATAAAATTCAGATTTGAAAAATGTCAAAAGATACAAAATAAGTCTCTAAAAGTTGTTTAAATAGTAAACTAACCTAGGTTTACAGAAAATGAGTAAACTATGATAGATAGTGCAGAAATCCACTTCTGGGGCCCACTTGGTGTGTGCTGGAGCTGAGGCTTAAGCTTCTCACGTGCCTGGGCTGTTTTGGGCGTTCAACGCCAGGTTGTAGCCTGTTTCTGGCGTTGAACTCCAACTTGTAACTTGTTTCTGGCGTTGGACGCCAGACTGCAACATGGAACTGGCGTTGAATGCAAGTTTACATCATTTATCTTCGAGCAAAGTATGAACTATTATATATTGCTGGAAAGCCCTGGATGTCTACTTTCCAACCCAATTAAGAGCGCGTCAATTGGACTCCTGTAGCTCCAAAAAATTTATTCCGAGTACAGGGAGGTCAGGATCCAACAGCATCAACAGTCCTTTTTCAGCCTAACTCAGATTTTTGCTCAGCTCCCTCAATTTCAGCCAGAAAATACCTGAAATCACAGAAAACACACAAACTCATAGTAAAGTCCAGAAATATAATTTTTGCCTAAAAACTAATATTTACTAAAACTAATTAAAACATGCTAAAATCTACATGAAATTACCCCCAAAAAGCGTATAAAATATCCGCTCATCAATAGACTTTGCAATTCGTACAACTAACCAGCAAGTGCACTGGGTCGTCCAAGTAATACCTTACGTGAGTAAGGGTCGATCCCACGGAGATTATTGGTTTGAAGCAAGCTATGTTTATTTTTAATCTTAGTCAGGATGCCAAAGAGGTTAATTGGATTTAATTGTAAGAAGTAAAAGTGTCTGGAATAAGTAATGGTTACTTTATTAATGGAGAATATGTTGGAGTTTTAGAGATGCTTTGTCCTCTGAATTTCTGCAATGTAATATTCAACTCAATTATTTGTAAAGTTCCATCCATGGCAAGCTATATGTAGGGTGTCACCATTGTCAGTGGCTACTTCCCATCCTCTCAGTGAAAACGGTCTAGATGCTCTGTCACAGCACGGCTAATCAGCTGTTGGTTCGATCATGTTGGAATAGGATCCATTGATCCTTTTGCATTTGTCATCACGCCCAGCAATCGCAAGTTTGAAGCTCGTCACAGCCATTCAATCCTTGAATCCTACTCGGAATACCACAGACAAGGTTTAGACTTTCCGGATCCTCAAGAGTGGCCGCCATCAGTTCTAGCTTATACCACGAAGATTCTGATTAAGGAAGCTAAGAGATGCTCATTCAATCTGATGTAGAACGGAGGTGTTTGTTAGGCACATGTTCATGGATTGAGGAAGGTGATGAGTGTCACGGATCATCACCTCCTTCACAATTAAGCGCGAATGAACATCTTAGATAGGAACACACACACGTTTGATTGGAGAAATAGAAACACTTGCATTAATTCATTGAGATGCTGCAGAGCTCCTCACCCCCAACAATGGAGTTTAGAGACTCATGCCGTCAAAGGGTATAAAATTCAGATCTGAAAAATGTCATAAGATACAAAATAAGTCTCTAAAAGTTGTTTAAATAGTAAACTAATAACCTAGGTTTACAGAAAATGAGTAAACTATGATAGATAGTGCAGAAATCCACTTTTGGGGCCCACTTGGTGTGTGCTGGGGCTGAGGCTTAAGCTTCTCACGTGCCTGGGCTGTTTTGGGCGTTCAACGCCAGGTTGTAGCCTCTTTC